>NC_072821.1:39505805-39755805 GCF_027744805.1 Dunckerocampus dactyliophorus
GCTCACGGGCCAGCTGAACCTCGGGGACTGACACAGTGCCTCCATGAAGACTGTGAGGTCCGTTCCAGTCGATCCCATAGTCTTCATAAACCTGAATGGAGGACAAGCATGATCAATCTCGTACTTGAAACTAGTCTTACACATCATTACACAATTTTTTTATAAAACTGAATAGGCAACATTTAATTTCTCATCAACTTGGTGACCAAAAATAACAGTCTTAAATTAGTAGTTATGCAGAGTATACACAATAGAAACTACAGCTCAGAGGTTGATCTTTGAAAGCTTTAACCTCTGAAGTAAAATATTTTCTCCAATAATTCCTTTGGAGGAACAGACATTTAAAAAGTGTTAAAAGCTGATCTTTCTTTAACCTCAGTAGGATCCTCCATAGGGCCTTGCTCTCTGTATCTTCTCCAGAGTTGCTGTGGTGACTGATTCCTTTCAGTTCTAAGACCAGGAAAGTTCCAAGCATCCCTGAGAGTCGAGGCTTTGCTGGATTAGTGGAAGGAAGCTCCGGTGCAGTGCAAAAAGATGGACTTCATTGTGCTGGATTCAGTGTTCCCTGATCTTCCAATGAAGTGAAGATCTGATAGAAGAGGTCCAGGGCATGTTCATACACATCTCTCCACATCCTTTCTATTCTGTGTTTAGGAAAAAAAATGACAAGGTGATCATTTGTGTGACATATGCGAAAGAAGTACATTCAACTGGTATGCCGCTTGTGTGAGCCTAGTTGCCAAACATATTTATTTACCGTTGATTGTGGACACTTCTGCCTTCTGCCTGTCTGTACCTCTGCTCCCGATCATGAATTCTGCTACATCTGCATTCTCGCCCCCTTTATCAGACCGTACCCTTGATGGCAGCCCGTACTGCTCAACAGCAGCGATAAAGCTCTGTAAGACCGTACTAGCTCTGTTATTGCCAGCCACAGTCAGGTAGACGACTAAACGACTGAATCCATCCACCCCACCATGGACAACAAATCTCCATCTGTCAGGCAATTGTGAAGACAAAAAGGTACAACTTTATTGTAAAACAATTCTAATGACATCTATAGAAAGAGGAATTATTTATCTGCTAGTATCACTGACCTGATGAGCTTATGATTGCCATCTATATGCCATAAAGAGTTTGGGCCAGGAACAGAATACTGCCGTCGTCTTAATACACGCAGTCTTAGACGCCTCATGTAGACTCCCTCTGCATCAACTCTGCGTAAAGACTCTTGCAGTCTTGAGACTAAGGGGAGGAAAATAAAATAAATAACCATAAACTCAATGCCAACTTCATTAGAAACACTTGTTCAATATACTTGACCAGTACTAGAACAACAAAGTACCACTGTGATTGCCTAGTGTGTGTGCTGCGTTGCCTGGCAACAGACTAAGGGAACCCTTTTTTTTCCGCGGAGCTATATAGCTTAACATAATTTATTTCATCACCCTCTATTAACATTTCCTTACTCAGCACTGCTAAAAGCTGTGGTTGAAC
The DNA here is from genome assembly GCF_027744805.1 of Dunckerocampus dactyliophorus. Classification (NCBI taxonomy): domain Eukaryota; kingdom Metazoa; phylum Chordata; class Actinopteri; order Syngnathiformes; family Syngnathidae; genus Dunckerocampus; species Dunckerocampus dactyliophorus. The sequence continues at coordinate 39,507,303 of NC_072821.1, forward strand.
TTTAGTATAAAAGCAATATCACACGAGATGTAGTGATGTTGTACTGTATATCGTTAAATATTGCCCATATTATACTCACTTGGAACACGCACACCTCGTGCATTCAGATGACCACGTATTAGCTTGTAGCCGGTGTTTGGATGTCTTCTGTGGACTTCACTTACAATACGGTCCAACTCCTCATCATTCACAGCTGAATACATGTCTGTCTTTCTGTACAAACAAAAAACATTAACATCGAGTGATTCACTAAATGTAATATCGTTTCGGAGTGGATGAGACTGGCAATTCATAAACTGAAAACTCATGAATTTAATGTAAATACCTTAAACCGTATTGTTGCATGCGCCTCCTGATGGTCCTCTTTGACACTCCGAGCATCGCTGCAATTTGACAGGCTGGTAATCCACAATGAACGTGATGTTCCAGAGCGGCCCTCGATATGTCAAATGCCAAACGCCCTGGTACCTGTGTGTGCTCCTGTTGCACCCTGGTACCAGAAAAGCGGCGAAGTACTTCTTCTAAATTTGCAGTCACTCTACGGTCAACATCTTGGTCAGAAAGTGCGGAAATAATTCCAACAACTTCAATAAGTTCCTCTGCTTTACACGCTACATGCTCGGGGTCAGCAGGTCCTGCTTCCACGTACTCTGCAAGGTCTAAGACATCTCTCACCAACTCTGTAGAAAGTTCACGGAGATCCTCCATCAACACAGCCGCCATGTTTCTACTTTCGGTTTCACGGCAGACCAAAGCAGTGGATAAGACAAGATTCGCGTTAGCCCCGCCCACCGAATTTGATGGGCGAGGTTGACAGATAAAATAAATTCATGAGTCACTACACCGGATTAAAAGTGCCAAAATTAAATAAATAAATATATCATTAAATAATTAATTAAATATGTCATTAATTAATTAAAATGTATTTAATTCCAATTTTAATTAATTAATGACATATTTCATTAATTAATGACAAATTTAATTAATTATCTAATGATGTATTTATTTATTTAATTTTGGCACTTTCAATCCTCCATATGATAGCAGATGACGTCACTCTATTATATTACAATTATTTGTTGTAATATTAGAGGGGATTTGGATGACAATGTTTGACTGTGAAATCCTGGTAACATTTGACAGAGTAAGAGAGACTGGGGACAGTTGCAACACCTTTTACATTACTCTCAATTACTCAGAGATTATTTAGACTAGGCACACCAAATGTTTACATAGTAAACCTACATCTGTCTGCTAAATACCCATACCATTTAAAGATGTCTACATATAACATATCAATCACAATATTTATTTGAATAAAAAAATTCAGACGTTGCAACTGACCCCAAACCCGGGGAGAGTTGCAACACCGATCAGGGACGGTTGCAACATATCAAAAAACATTAAATTTCACCAAAATTGTATGCTTTTTGTTTAAATAACCACAGTATACAATATTAAAGTATTTAATAAGTTTAGTTTTGTGTAAAACATAGGCCTACTTTGAGTCAATGTGCAAATGTTACGGAAGCTATAAAAACTCAATATTTCAGTTTGGGACAAAAAGAATAGAATAATTTGGAGTGCAAAAAACATTTATTAAACATGTGAACAAACAGTGAACAGTTTTAGTGAACAAAATTCAAAACTCCAGTGACTATAAAGTTTGATTTTTAAGTTTGAACTTTGAACTGTCCGTCACCAATCAAGGGCCCTGCACCCTTCTTCCAGGACGAGATAGAAAAAAATGGGTGATCGCTCTTTTGCTGGCTTTGGAACCTCCTTTCATCTGCGCTCTGTCACGGAGCTATGACTTTCAATCTCACTGAAAAACTCATTTATTCAGACTGGCATTTGACACGTGACTATACTTCTTATACTTTTAGACTTTTTTTCAAAATGGCGCCACGTGAGTGGCTGCCGGTTACAGCAGCTCTGTACTCTTTTTCCACCTTTTAGTGTTTTTATAGTATTTTAGTTTTCTTCTTACTTTTTCTTTTGTCGCATTTTGTGTGCAGCTATGGAGGTTCATATTGTTAGTTTTGTAGTCTGCGCCTTGATGTTCTTTGAACTTTTCATTCCAACTGTGGGAAACTTCTTCAGCCACGGCTCCCCATTCAACCAAGGCTCCATTGTTTACACCCGGAATCAGCTGTTAGCCCTGTGCCACACACCCCCTCTCTGCGCGGAGAGGTCGGAGATCCCCAAGAAGCTGCGGAGGAGTAGAAGAGGATGCAGGTCGGGAGTGAAGTGCAAGAAGCGGAAAAGACGGTACAAGCCATGTCTACCACCTGTCATCATGGGGAACGTATTGTATTGTATTGTATGTACTTTATTTATCCCACAGCGGGGAAATTTACTTGTTACAGCAGAAAGCAAGCAAGACAAGTAAAGAGAACAGTAAGTAAAGTAAGGTACAGCATCGTGATTACAACATGGTTCAGGTGGTGCAGGTGTTGTAAAGCCTGACAGCGGTCGGTATGAAGGACCTGGGGAACCTCTCCTTCTTACACCGTGGGTGTAACAGTCTGCTGCTGAAGGAGCTGCTAAGGGAACCCACAGTGTCATGTAGCGGGTGAGAGGTGTTGTCCATGATGGATGTCAGCTTAGCCAACATCCTTCTCTCCCCCACTTCCTCCACGGAGTCCAGAGGACCGTCCAGGACAGAGCTCGCTCTCCTGATCAGCCTATTGATCCTGCTCCTGTCCCTGTCAGTGCTGCCCCCTCTCCAGCAGCCCACAGCATAGAAGATGGCTGAGGCCACCACAGAGTCATAAAAGGTCCGTAAAAGAGTCCTGCACACACCAAAGGACCTCAGTCTCCTCAGCAGGTGGAGGCGACTCTGGCCCTTCTTGTAGAGGGCGTGGGTGTTGACGGACCAGTCCAGCTTGTTGTTAAGGTGAACACCCAGGAATTTGTAGCTGTCTACCAACTCTATGTCCGCTCCCTGGATGTTCACCGGTGTGAAGTGAGGTGTTTTCCTCTGGAAGTTAATGATCATCTCCTTTGTCTTGCTGGTGTTGAGCTGCAGCTGGTTAAGCTCACTCCAGCTGACAAAGTCCCTGATGACCGTCCTGTATTCCAGATCATTCCCCTCTGAAACACAACCAACAATGGCTGTGTCATCGGAGAACTTCTGGATGTGACACTGTGTGGAGTTGTGTGTGAAGTCCGAGGTGTAGCGAACGTAAGATATCTCCCCAACAAGATGGAAGAGCTAACGGCGCTGACCCGACTGCAGAGGGAGTACCGGGAATGCTGCCTCATGTGCTCCACGGAGACGTGGCTGAGTGAACTTTCTCCGGACTCACACGTCACTCTGGATGGATTCCAGCTGGTACGAGCGGACAGGAATGCAACAGAGAGCGGTAAGAAGAAGGGAGGGGGAATCGCTGTGTTTGTGAATGATAGATGGTGCCACCCGGGACACATCTGTGTGAAGGAGCAACTGTGGACCAGAGACTTGGAACTGTTAGCGGTTAGCATGCGGCCATACTACCTTCCGAGGGAGTTTTCACATGTTATTGATATGACTGTGTACATCCCCCCCTCAGCGGTCGCTGCTGCAGCTATAGAGCAGATCCACACTATCGTCTCTCAACTTCAGAACCAGGACCCCCCAAACCCTCCTCCTCATCTCCGGTGACTTCAATCATGCTTCCCTGGCCTCTGCTCTTCCCACCTTCACCCAGTATGTGAAATGCCACACTAGAGAAGATAAAACTTTGGACCACCTGTATGCAAACATCAAGGATGCATACACCTCAGTGTCAATGAGGAAAAGACAGGAGAAAGAGCTGGAGGTAGCAGAGATGAAGATGCTGAGGTTTTCTCTGGGAGTGACCAGGAAGGATAGGATCAGGAATGAGTACATCAGAGGGACAGCACACGTTAGAGGTTTTGGAGATATAGTCAGAGAGGCCAGACTGAGATGGTTTGGACATGTCCAGAGGAGAGATAGGGAGTATATAGGTAGAAGGATGCTGAGTTTGGAACTGCTAGGCAGGAGGAGGTTTATGGATGTAGTGAAAGAGGACATGAAGGTAGTTGGTGTGAGAGAAGAGGATGCAGAAGACAGGGTTAGATGGAGGTAATTGATTCGCTGTGGCGACCCCTGAAGGGAAAAGCCGAAATGAGAAGAAGAAGAAGAAGAAGGATGCATACACCTCATACCCACCTCCCCCCGCTGGGTCGTTCTGATCACAACCTCGTCCATCTCGTCACAGACTACACTCCAGTAGTGAATAAACAACCCACTGTGAAGAGGCCTGTGAAGCAGTGGTCTGAGGAGAGCAGTGCTAGGCTCAGAGACTGCTTCCAGACAACAGATTGGGAAGCGCTCTGTAGTCCCCATGGCAGTGACGTTGACAGCATGACGCACTGCATCACAGACTATATTAACTTCTGTGTGGAGAACACTGTGCCCTCCAAATTGGTGCGGTGTTTTCCCAACAACAAACCCTGGGTGACCTCTGAGATTAAGGCACTGCTGAATAAGAAGAAGAGGGTCTTCAACTCTGGGGACAAGGAGGAGCTGCGCAGAGTCCAGAAGAAACTCCGGCATAACATCAGGAAGGGGAAGGACTGCTACAGGAGGAAACTGGAGAAGCGGCTGGAGCAGAATAATGCCAGGGAAGTCTGGAGAGGCCTGCAGACCATCACAGGCCATGGTAAAAGAGTGGGGAGAGACCAAGCACGTGGGGACAAGATCTGGGCAGATGATCTCTTCACACCTTCCCGGGACAGTCCCCCGTCCCCATCCACTCTTCATCCCATCCCAGCCATCCTCTACCCCCCTCTCTATAACTGATGATCAGGTGAGGAGTCAACGAAAGAAGATCAAGGCAAGGAAGGCACTGGGACCGGACGGCATCAGCCCTAGAATTCTCAAGGACTGTGCTGACCAGCTCGGTGGAGTTTTCAGGCACTTGTTCAATCTTAGCCTGAGCCTGGAGAAAGTCCCGGCCCTGTGGAAGACCTCCTGTGTGGTCCCAATACCAAAGACACCGCATCCCAAGGAGCCTAACCACTTCAGACCTGTTGCCTTGACCTCTCACCTGATGAAGACCACGGAGAGGATTATCCTGCAGCACCTGCGACACCTGATGGGCACTCAGCTGGACTCCCTGCAGTTTGCTTACTGGGATCGGAGTGGACGACGCAGTGATCTACCTGCTGCACAGATCACTGCTACACCTGGAGAACAGCGGGAGCGCTGTGAGGGTCATGTTTTTTGACTTCTCCAGTGCCTTTAACACCATCCAGCCGTCACTACTCAGAGTGAAGATGAGAGTGTGGGAGTAGACCAACACCTGACTGCATGGATTATAGACTACCTCACCAACAGACCACAGTATGTGAGGCTCCGTCACTGTGTGTCTGACATGGTACTCTGCAGCACAGGTGCCCCTCAGGGTACGGTGCTCTCCCCTTTCCTCTTCACCCTCTACACCTCGGACTTCACACACAACTCCACACAGTGTCACATCCAGAAGTCCTCCGATGACACAGCCATCGTTGGTTGTGTTTCAGCGGGGAATGATCTGGAATATAGGACAGTCGTCAGGGACTTTGTCAGCTGGAGTGAGCTTAACCAGCTACAACTCAACACCAGCAACACAAAGGAGATGATCATTAACTTCCAGAGGAAAACATCTCACTTCACACCGGTGAACATCCAGGGTGCGGACATAGAGTTGGTAGACAGCTACAAATTCCTGGGTGTTCACCTTAAAAAAAAACTGGACTGGTCCGTCAACACCCACGCCCTCTACAAGAAGGGCCAGAGTCGCCTCCACCTGCTGAGGAGACTGAGGTCCTTTGGTGTGTGCAGGACTCTCTTATGGACCTTTTATGACTCTGAGGTGGCCTCAGCCATCTTCTATGCTGCGCGCTGCTGGAGAGGGGGCAGCACGGACAGGGACAGGAGCAGGATCAATAGACTGATCAGGAGAGCGAGCTCTGTCCTGGACGGTCCTCTGGACTCCGTGGAGGAAGTGGGGGAGAGAAGGATGTTGGCTAAGCTGACATTCGTCATGGACAACACCTCTCACCCCCTACATGACACTGTGGGTTCCCTCAGCAGCTCCTTCAGCAGCAGACTGTTACACCCACGGTGTAAGAAGGAGAGGTTCCGCAGGTCCCTCATACCGACCGCTGTCAGGCTATACAACACCTGCACCACCCGAACCATGTTGTAGTCACTATGTATTCTTTACTTGCGTATCTTGCTTGCTGCTGTAACAAGTGAATTTCCCTGCTGTGGGATGAATAAAGTACAATACAATACAATACAATACAATACAATACAATGTGATTCTGTACATTATCTACTTTTCTCTGACTTGTTCTTATTCTGTGTTATTATTATCCATCTTACCCTGTTCTTGTTTGTTCCAAGTTGTTTTGATTCTCATGAAGCACCTTGTTGTAAGGTGCTATACAAACAAACTTTGATTTGTCTTCAACACAACCAGAGGCCATAGCATACCCCTAACGAGGATCAGCGGCATAGAAAATGGATGGATGGATGGATGGATGTATGACAAACAAGAGGAATGCATCCACAAGTGGACCATAGCCATAGAGAAAGCACTTCTGGTGTAATATTTCTCCATTCCAGCACAAATCTAACAAAGGAAATATGGCTTCCAATGTGTTTTCAAGTAAGGCATGTCGTGAAAGCACGTCCAGCACAGCTGACCACATAGCGCTTTTACGGCTCTTCTAACAAGCCCTAATGCCTCCTAGAAAAAAAGACAACAATACGTTACGTAATAATGCCACTTGGAATGTATCCCATGCTGCTTTGGATCTCAACTCATCAAGTCCCTGAGTGGCCTGGAAGAAACATGCAGGGGTGCTTGGGTTGGCTAACTGATCAGCTGCTGTGTCCCAATACCTACAGTATATCCATGTGATGCTAAAAGAAGAGGAGAAAATGTTCCTCTCATGGAGGAAGAGGAACAAATTGTGTGACCCTCAGGGGACGCCAACCACGGGGACAAAGATGACACAAAGCTTTAGAGAGACGGGAAGGACCCACATACACACAAAACACACACAGGAAGTACCACTTTTCCTTTGTGTGACATGTGACTTTAGTGTCCATGTAAAGAGTTAATAAGGAATAAAGTCATTGAATCAAAGATGACAGTCATAGTGTTGATTGAACATGAATAACAACTACTGTATGTGTAACGGGGTCAATTACTTTGTACTTCCCTTTTTGTTGGTGATCTCCAAGTGAGAGGGGGCACGTTATTCGGCCACATTGTGACTACACGTGTGTTTTACTTCCATCAGTAAAACGAAGTGCAACTCCGCAGCAACCCTGTGTCTGTCACTCCATCAGCCACAACGCAGAGAGACAAACACCACCGGTTACACTTGGTGCCGTGACGACCCGTTGCATCGCCGACTAGCGCTTGACTGGTCCCCGGGGTGCGCTGCTCGAGTGGTCGCAGTCCGCTGCTCCTCGCTCCCTCTCTCCCCTGCAGGTGAAGACGACGGCGCGCGCTCCCGCGTGCACGCGAGGTGTGGTGTCGTGCACGCTGCTTTGCCGTGTGTGCATGACATTATTTCGTGTTGGTTGGTGCTGGCGGTGCTATTTTGTGCAGCTAGTGCACTTGACTACTTTGGTCATTCAGATAAAACTGGGACGTTTTGGAAAAAAAAGGAGACAAAAAAAAAGCGCCAGTCTGTTGATTTGAAGTGGTTTGACTGTAGTGGTTTACTTTTTGTTGCTGCACACTTTCGTCTAGCCCACCGTGACTGTTAACCTCTTTTGTCGTGTTTTTCTTTTCATATAGATGGCATCTCTTGCATGCTGCACTGCTATGCATACTATTGATTTGTCCAGTGGGCTTTGGGGCTGAATTTTTTTTAATGCTTTTGGTGATTGTTGTTTACACCTGTGTTACCCTCATATTGCTATACTGCAATAGTTTAACATCTATGTGAAATATTTTTGTGGTTCCTGCTATGGCTGGTCGTGGGCATGGTATCACATTTGGGATGGGGAGGGGTAGGTTGGCATCCCCCGGAGACAACATCTCAGCCAATCTTGGCAACATGCACCAGACGAGTGCCTTTCAGCCTCAGTCCCCCGCAATGAGCCAGTCTCCCAGCCATGATGGCTCAGCACAAGTGAAAGTCGTTGTGCAGCAAGGCGTGAAGGCGCCACCTTACTTCAGGGGTGATCGTTCTGATGCATTCTCTGTTCATTAATGGGTGGACATGATGATGTGTTACCTGAATAGAGTTAAATGTGTTACGAACGGCCAAGGCCGTGATACAGGAATCCAAAATGCAGAGTCGAATAAGTGAAACAGAAAAGGTCTTTAATACAAAAATGGATAACAAAAAGGTACCAAAAACAACACAAGAAACAAAGTACAACAAAAATACATCCGGACCTATTCACGGGAAATAGTAACAAAAGACACTGCTAGCAAGGTGAGCTGAGCAGGGAAAAATACAGACAAGTAACGAAAAGAGCTGCGAACAAAAAACTAGCAGAAGTACCGAAAAATACAGCTACTGCTGAAGACGTCAAACAGGCAGGTAGGTACTTACAGGTGAGCCGAGCGTGGGTCAGAAAGCCAAAACACAATGCACAAGAACAAGCTGGAAGGAGCTGAACAGGGTGTGGCAAAGGGACAATATGGCACTGGATATGAGTAAGCACACAGCTTAAATGGAACAACTAATCAGTGGCAGGTGTAGACCATCAGCTCATTAAGGTGCTCAGGAGTGTGCTGCAACAGAGAAACAGTAGATGGCAGTAACGCAGCACACAATCCTGACAGTATCCCCCCCCTTTTATAAGACGCCCCCAGGCGGCCTACCTGGTTTATTGGGGTGAGCAGAGTGGAAGTCGGAAATGAGAGAGGGATCCAGGATACGGGAGCAGGCGACCCAGGAGCGCTCTTCTGGTCCATATCCCTCCCAGTCGACCAAATACCGCACCCCCCTTCTTCTCAAATCTAATAGGGCTCTCACCGTGTACGCGGGCTGGCCGTCGATGATGCGGGGCGGGGGTGGAGCCTTGACCGAAGGGCACAGTGGGCTGGTAGCGACTGGCTTGATGCAGGAGACGTGGAGACTGGGTGGACTTTAAGAGCCGGCGGGAGCTTCAGCTTGACAGCTGACCTGTTGATTATAGCCTCAATCTTGTATGGACCCACGAACCTAGGAGCCATCTTCCGTGAGGTCCCTGCAAGCGGAATGTCTTTAGAAGACAGCCTTACCTCCATCCCAGGCTGGTAATCAGGTGCGGGGACCCGGTGCCTGTCAGCAATCCGACGGTTGTGTTCTGCTGTTCGTGTTAATGCAGCCCGGGTCTCTCGCCAAATGCGTCGGGCGCGTCGAAGGTGTACGTGAACTGCCGGGACGGTAATTTCTGCTTCCTGGGAGGGAAAAAGCGGGGGCTGGTAACCAAAAACAGTCTTGAAGGGTGACATACCTGTCGCCGAGCAGGGTAACGAGTTGTGGGCATACTCGATCCAAGGGAGGTGGGTTGACCAGGAGGAGGGGTGTCGATGACAGACGCACCTAAGTGCTGCTTCCAAGTCCTGATTGGCCCGCTCCGTCAGGCCGTTGGACTGTGGGTGGTATCCAGAAGAGAGACTAACGGTCGCCCCCAATGCCTTATTAAATGCCCGCCAAACTCTTGACGCAAATTGAGGCCCTCTGTCCAAAACAATGTCTGTAGGTATCCCGTGTAGGCGGAAAACGTGCCTCACCAACAGTTTAGCTGTTTCCAGGGCCGTGGGCAACTTGGGGAGCGACACAAAATGCGCCATCTTAGAAAACCTGTCTACGATATTGAGTATGACGGTCCAGCCATATGACGAGGGTAATCCAGTGATGAAGTCCATTGCGATGTGGGACCATGGCCGACCAGGGACGGGTAACGGCTGAAGCAAACCAGCAGGAGGGCGATGGGAAGCTTTACCTCTGGCGCAGACGGAGCAGGCGGCGACAAACTACTTAACGTCGGCTGTCATGGTAGGCCACCAGAACCTTTGGGAGACCAGGAATAGGGTTCGTCGAATCCCCGGGTGGCAGGCAATCTTCGACGAGTGACCCCACAGCAGCACCTCGGATCTGAGTCGTTCAGGAACAAACAATTTCCCCTCGGGGCACCCCTCTGGTAGTTCCGTCTCCTCCGCCGCCTCAGAGACCCTCCTCTCCACCTCCCACTGGAGAGCGCCGAGTATCCGGGCGACAGGTACGATGGTCTCCGGTGGTGAGTCCGACTCCACCGGGGAAAAGATCCTTGATAATGCATCAGGCTTAATATTCCGTGATCCAGGTCTGTAAGTGATAGAGAAATTAAACCTTGTTAAGAACAGTGACCATCTGGCTTGGCGAGAGTTGAGTCTGTGTGCTGAGCGTATATATGCCAAGTTCTTGTGGTCCATAATAACTACCAAAGGCTGGGCTGCACCCTCCAGCCAATGTCTCCACTACCGCAGCGCAAGCACAATGGCCAGCAGTTCCCGATTGCCCACATCATAATTTCTCTCTGCTGAGGTGAGGCGACGTGAGAAAAAGGCACACGGGTGCAGCTTCTGGTCGACTGGTGAGCGCTGGGATAGGACCGCTCCCACTCCCGTATCCGAGGCGTCAACCTCAACGATAAACTGCAAGGCAGGATCAGGGTGAGTAAGGACAGGGGCAGACGTAAACAGTGTTTTAAGCTTGGTAAACGCTTCCTCAGCTTCGGGAGACCAAACAAAGGGAACTTTTACTGATGTAAGCCTTGTCAGAGGTTCTGCCTTTATGCTGAAATTACGAATGAACTTCCGGTAGAAGTTTGCGAACCCCAAGAACCTCTGCAAGTGCTTCCTTGATTTGGGGGAAGGCCAATCGACCACCGCCTGGATCTTGGCGGGATCGTCTCTTAACTTGTCCTTCTCCACTATAAACCCTAAAAAGGACACAGATGTGGTATGAAACTCGCACTTCTCCGCTTTGACAAAAAGGCGATTCTCCAACAACCGCTGAAGGATGCGGCGTACGTGCTGGACATGCTCCTGAAGGGAATTAGAAAAAATCAGGATGTCATCTAGGTAAACAAAACAGCAGTGGTTAATCATATCCCTAAGAATATCATTTATTAAACTCTGGAATACAGCGGGTGCATTGGTGAGGCCGAAGGGCATAACGAGATACTCGAAGTGACCGAGCGGTGTATTAAAGGCCGTCTTCCACTCGTCCCCCTCTTTAATACGAACCAAGTGGTAAGCATTCCTAAGGTCGAGTTTGGAAAAAATCTTGGCCGAATGAAGGGACAAAAAGGCGGAGTCCATGAGAGGAAGCGGGTAACGGTTCTTAACGGTAATGTCATTAAGGCTGCGAAAATCAATACAAGGCCGCAGCGACTTATCTTTCTTTTCGACGAAGAAAAAAACGGCCCCCAGTGGAGAGGACGAGGGGCGAATAAGTCCGGCAGCCAGAGAGGACGCAATGTATTCTTTGAGAGAAAGTTGCTCGGGTCCAGAGATGCTATAAAGTCTAGCATTGGGTAACGGTGCTCCCGGGAGGAGTTCGATAGCGCAGTCATATGGACGATGGGGTGGTAAACTCTGAGCTCTATCCTTGCTAAAAACCATGCGGAGATCATGATAGATGTCGGGAACACCGGTAACGTCAATATTCTCAGGGCTCCTAGGCTTACCAGAAACTGTGGGTACCGCGGAACGTAAGCAACTAGCAAAACAGTGTCTACCCCAATTAATTATCTGTCCCCTCGTCCAATCCACCGTCGGGTTATGAATTTGCAGCCAAGTGAGACCCAGAACTACGGGTGCGGATTGAGACGGAGCGATAAAAAAACTAATGGACTCATGGTGGTTGCCGGACAATTGAAGGGATAACGGAACAGTTCTATGAGTGACTACCGCCAAGGGACGTCCATCCAGTGAGTGAACCTCCTTATGGTCCCTCAACTCAACCCCCTGAATGCCATGTTTCTTAACAAAATTAGAGTCAATAAAGCAATCATCCGCCCCAGAATCAACTAATGCAGAAACCTGAACATTGACGCCCCCCCCCGTAATGAGTCCCGTCACCTGTAGTCTCTTAAAGGCTGCTGGAGTTGGAGCCGACGCCGGAGGCATCTCAGCATACTCACAATGGCCCTGAGCAGGCTGACTCTCCCTTGACTTGGATACGGAGGTCGATCCTGCACCAGTCTCCTTAATGACGTCAGGAGGGAATCCGGAGCGGCCTGTCGGGCGCGCTGGACATCTGCTGATGGTGTGGTTGGGCTCGCCGCAGTACAGGCAAAGGCGGAGTCGTAGCCTGCGCGACCTCTCCGCAGCAGACAGGCGTCTTCCCCCGAGTTGCATCGGCTCCGCAAAATCCTCGGTGGCCGCCGTAGATGGGACTCCCTCCGTTCCGCTGGTTCCAGGTGTTAGTGGTATCAGCCGGATCTCCTGACGGTGGTTCTTGGCTGATCCTGCAGGTAGTCCCTCACTCCGTTCACGATCATGTTCCCGGAGGCGATTATCCAGCCGTATGGCTAGGTCGATAAGCTCGTTGAGCGTGGTGGTGAACTCCCTCACCGCCAGTTCATCCTTAATCCGCTCGTCAAGAGCCTTGCGAAATATTCCGCGGAGTGCCTCCTCGTCATATCGGCTTTCTGCCGCCAGCACCCTAAAGTCTACAGAAAAAGCCGCTACCGAGCGTTTGCCCTGTCGTAGGTCCAACAATTGGTTACCGGCCTCCCTACTACGGATAGGGTGATCGAAGACCTGCCGTAGCTCCTCCAAAAAAACAGGATAGGAGGTGCGCAACTCCGGCTTAACTTTGCTCACTGCTATAGCCCACGCTGCTGCTTTATCAGTAAGTAGGCTCATTATAAACGCTATCTTGGCCTGGTCGGAATAGTAAGTGCTGGGTTGTTGGTCAAAAATCAGGGTACACTGGTGTAAAAATTGTCTGCAATCCATAGATTCCCCCGAAAAGCATGGGGGGGGTGGGAGGCTAGGCTCGCGACTATTACTGCTGCTGGCTGCAGGTGCGATTCTAACAACCTCTGATGAGGGAGCCGCACCCTCCGACTGTCCTGGGTGAGCGCCAATTCCCAGATGCTGCTCAATAGCACTAACGCTAGTGGCGAGGGCGGCCAGGGACTCCATAACTCTCCGGAGGGATTGCTCATGGCTGCCGACGAGCGCACCTTGTTGGGATAGTGCGGCCTTTATATGTGCGAACTCTGCGGATTCCATGTTTGGCCAGATTGTTCTGTTACGAACGGCCAAGGCCGTGATACAGGAATCCAAAATGCAGAGTCGAATAAGTGAAACAGAAAAGGTCTTTAATACAAAAATGGATAACAAAAAGGTACCAAAAACAACACAAGAAACAAAGTACAACAAAAATACATCCGGACCTAGTCGCGGGAAATAGTAACAAAAAACACTGCTAGCAAGGTGAGCTGAGCAGGGAAAAATACAGACAAGTAATGAAAAGAGCTGCTAACAAAAAACTAGCAGAAGTACCGAAAAATACAGCTACTGCTGAAGACGTCAAGCAGGCAGGTAGGTACTTACAGGTGAGCCGAGCGTGGGTCAGAAAGCCAAAACACAATGCACAAGAACAAGCTGGAAGGAGCTGAACAGGGTGTAGCAAAGGGACAATCTGGCACTGGATATGAGTAAGTACACAGCTTAAATAGAACAACTAATCAGTGGCAGGTGTAGACCATCAGCTCATTAAGGTGCTCAGGAGTGTGCTGCAACAGAGAAACAGTAGATGGCAGTAACGCAGCACACAATCCTGACAAAATGTGACACTCAAGACTAACAGCAAAAGCAAGGGATGTTGTAAAGGTGTCGCTGCGCAGCTGCCCTGAACTAAGTGCAACTGACCTGCCCACAGCTGTGTTTGACATACTGAAAGGTAACTTCAGTGAGCTGTCATATTCTAACTTACCCATGAAGGATTTTTACAGTACTATTCCCCGTGTGGGTGAGAGTGCTATGGACTACTGGATTCGGCTTAACAAGTCCATTGATGCTGCTGATGAGTGTCTCCATAGGCGGGGCAAATCTGTTGAGGACCCCAGTGTGGAAGTGGTCTTGATGTTCATTAACCACTGTCCTGACTCTGGTCTTGCCATGTCATTTCAACTGAAGGCACCTGAGCAGTGGACGACGGCTGAGGTTCAGGAGCGTCTGGATGCTCACATAAAAAATGTTAGAAAGGCAGCAGCCCAGTCTCAACAACCACTCTGAGCTTCACGGAGCTGCGGAGCCGGGTGTCCGACGTCCGCAGTGGGACTAGCTTCACCACGGTACGCCAGAATTGCAACAGGAGAAAGGTACACTTACCAGAGCCAAATCCACCTCAGCAGGCCCAGGTTTGGGCCTGTGTCGGTAAGTTTCCGCTTTATTCCGGCCAGTCCGTCGATTACCTAAAGCGGGCTCCGGTAGGAGCCCGTGCGAGTAAGTCTTGTTTTGTGCCATTATCTGGTGGCAACATTCGAGACCAAGTCGGTAGTTCAAAAAACTACGAATGGTACTGGCCGCTGTGTCTATCGTCCACAGTTCCTGCTAATGCGCCCTGCTAGCCGCATTAGCTCCAGACTAGCAACTCGCTTCCTGCCGTCCTGTTCCTGTGCTGACATCGACGTCTCCCGCTGGTACAGTCATCACTGAGCCTACGGCCCTCATCACCAAGACCCAACAATTGCCACTTGACTTCTGCCTTCATCACTAAGTCTTGACAACTGCCATCATGGACGTTGCTAGCGAAGGCTAGTGAAGCTAACGTTAGCTGCAAAGGCCACCGCAGGGCCTACAGGCCTCTGCCTTCACTGCTGCGACCTGCTGTTTGCTGCCGGGTTCCATCCCTCACCACCGAGAACACAGCTGCAATCGCCAGCCGAGACTGCAACTGACAAAGACCGAGAAATATGGCTACCAAAAGGGACATGGAGGAACTAAAAAGGTCAAACGAAGAACTACGGAAGTCTGTGGAATTTATGAGTCATCGTATGGAAGAAGTCACAAGTAAGCAAGACACATTAATTAACATGATGCAAGAGATCAAAGTGTTGAAGAGACAAAATGAGGAGAAAGATGTCTTAATTGCAAACTTGGAAAGTAGATTATCTGAGCTGGAACAATACACACGAATGAATGATGTGATTGTCACCGGGTTACCAACACGACCTCGGTCATTTGCTGCAGCAGTATTGCCAAGGGCGGACGGGACAGTTGGTGGGAACCAAAATTTGGACTTTGTCGAACAGCAAGTGGTAGATTTTTTGCAAGATAAAGGAATTAATATACACATAGATAATATAGAAGCCTGTCATCCTCTCCCACAGAAAGACAAAAGCAAACCAGCAACCATCATCATGAGGTTTTTCAACAGAAAATGTAAAAACAAATTATTGCGGCAAGGTAAGATGCTTAAAGGAACAAATGTTTACCTTAATGAACACCTGACCAAAAATAATGCGGAAATAGCAAAGAGAGCTAGATATCTACGGAAAGAAAGAAAAATACAAGCAACTTGGACCTCCAACTGCAAAATTTACATAAAGTTAAATGGAACACCAGAACAAGCAAAAGTACTAATGGTCAGGAGTCTGAAGGATCTGGAGAAACTAATATAATACAAATTGTCTTATTGATAATAGCTCATGATTGACCTCATGACGATGGTAGCTGGTTAACATATGTAGACATTAAACTACTACATTTCATAACACATACAAACAATATTGGAGGAAGACATAGACCCAGACACAAACTTCTTTTCTCGTATCAGAAATGACTGCTGCTACTATACAGATGAACAATACAATGACAACTTTAATATAGGCAATAAGTTGTCAATCATTCACATTAATAGTAGAAGTATGTATGCAAATTATAATAACATCAAACAATACTTGAGTCTATTTAAGGAACCCTTTAAAATAATCGCTATCTCAGAAACTTGGATTAATGACTACAAAGGCGTGGACTTTGAGCTGGAAGGTTATGACATGAACTACGTCAATAGGAACAACAAAAGTGGAGGAGGAGTGGCTGTGTATGTGGATAAAAATCTGAATTATAAAGTGGTAAAGAACATGTCAATTGCTATTGATAACATTCTAGAATGCATAACTATTGAAATCAGTAAAGAGAAAAGTAAAAATGTACTAATAAGTTGTATATACAGAACACCTAAGTCTAGCATTGAAATATTTGAGGATTGGATCAAAGCAACATTCACAGACACTAGCCAAAAAATAATCTTTTTATGTGGAGATTTCAATATTGACCTTCTAAATTCAAACAACCAAAACAGAATAGATAACTTTATAGATACAATGAACAGTTTAAGTCTTTCTCCAAAAATCACCAGGCCAAGCAGAATTACAGATCACAGCGCAACATTAATTGACAACATATTTACCAATGATTTCGACGACAACACGACAAGTGGACTGTTAATTAATGATATTACTGACCATCTTCCGGTGTTTACCATTTATAATGAAAACTATAAAAAGAGAAAGAAGGACGATATCAGGACAGTCAGAAGATCACATACAGAGGAAAGTATTAGTGCTTTTAGGAAAGATTTGGAAAAACAAAGATGGGAGTGCGTATATAGTGAGAATGATGTGAACGAGGCGTATAAAAACTTTCTTAATGTCTACATGAAGTGCTATAACAGACATTGTCCACTGAGAGAAGTATTTAATAAGCAAAGGAAGAGAAATCAGCCATGGATGACCAAGGGACTACTAAATGCCTGTAAGAAGAAAAATACACTATATAGGAGATTTATCATTCTAAAAACTAAAGAAGCAGAAAAAATATATAAAGCATACAAAAATAAGTTAACAAACATCCTGAAAGTGTGTAGGAAAGACTATTATAGTCAATTATTAATCAAGAATAAAAACAACACTAGAGCAACATGGGGCATTCTAAACAGTATTATACGGAACGGTGCAAAGAAAGACTACCCTCTTTATTTTATAGATAGAAATGATAAATATGATAATATGAATCAGGTAGTTGAAAAGTTCAACAATTACTTCGTAAATATTGGACCGGATTTGGAAACAAAGATCCCAAATTACCCACCAGTAGAAGAAAGAAATGAGATCATAGACAACAATCCCAATTCCATGTTCCTCACTAACGTCACACAAAAGGAAATCATTGATATTGTCAACAAATTCAAAGCGAAAACATCAACCGATTGCAACGGAATAGAAATGGAAACGATAAAAAGGGTTATAAATAAGATTGTACAACCGCTAACGTACCTTAGCAACCTATCATTCCAGACAGGTAAATTCCCAAATAAAATGAAAATAGCTAAAGTAGTTTCAAATTTTTAAAAATGGAAACAAACATCAATTCATAAATTACCGACCAGTGTCCTTACTGCCACAATTTTCCAAAATCATTGAAAAACTATTTAATAACAGGTTGGACAATTTTATAAAAAAAAATGAGTTACTCACGGAGAGTCAATACGGATACAGAAGCAACATTTCAACTTCCATGGCACTGATAGAAATTACAGAGGAAATCACCAATGCTATAGATCATAGAAAGTGCACGGCTGCAGTATTTATGGATTTAACAAAAGCCTTTGACACAATTAATCATGATATTCTAATCACTAAACTAGAAAGGTATGGAATCAGAGGGTTAGTCTTGAACTGGGTTAAAAGCTACTTAGCTGACAGGAGGCAATATGTGAAGCTAGGAGAACATACGTCCGAGGAGTTAAACATATCATGTGGCGTTCCCCAGGGGTCAATTCTAGGACCAAAACTATTCAATCTATATATAAACGACATCTGTAAAGTCCCAAGAGACCTAAAGCTAGTATTATTTGCAGACGATACAATCGCATTATGTTCTGGAGACAGCACACCAGAGCTAGTACAACAAATCACAGATGAACTAAATCTACTAAAAAGATGGTTTGATAAAAACAGACTATCACTGAACCTCAGTAAAACTAAAGTAATGCTATTTGGTAAGTGTAAAAAGGAAACGTACCAGCAAATACAAATTGATGGGGTAGACATTGACAGGGCGAACGAAAATAAATTTCTCGGGGTTATAATAGATGAGAAGATGAACTGGAAATCTCACATTAAAAATGTAAAACATAAAGTGGCAAGAAACACCTCAATACTGAATAAAGCTAAATTTGTCCTTGACCAAAAAGCACTACATACGCTCTACTGTTCACTGATATTACCATATCTAACTTATTGTGCCGAGTTATGGGGCAATAACTATAAAAGTGCACTTCAGCCACTAACTGTGCTACAAAAAAGGTCACTCAGGATCATCCATAATGCTGCTTACAGAGAACACACAAATTCCTTATTTATAAAATCACAATTATTAAAATTTGCGGATCTAGTAAACCTTCAGACGGCTAAAATTATGCATAAAGCAAACAATAACCTTCTACCAAAAAATGTAAAACAATTCTTATCAACAAGAGAGGAGAAATATGATCTGAGAGGAAAATTTAACCTAAAACACCTATATGCACGGACAACACTGAAAACTTTCAGCATTTCTGTATGTGGAATCAAGTTGTGGAATGGATTGAGTAAGGAACTCAAACAATGCACAACAATGAGCCATTTTAAGAAAAAGTACAAGCAGTTGATGTTCACAAAATACAAAGAAGAAGAGACCTGAACCACTGTGTACATACAATACAACATCTAACCATTACTATACTGACTATTAACTTTTCATTGTGGTGACTACATGGTCTGTACTCATCCATTGTCAATCAAACACTTCTTCAATCATCCTATCAGTTATCATTATGCCTGTAGCTTCCTTTTAGTAAGTGAAAACCTTGTTATGATCGCACTACATTGTCATGTAGCCTTACAAAGCATACCTGGAAGAACAAGAGGGAGTGAATGTATTGCAATTGATGTGAAGCTGATGAGGGGTAGGATTAAATAAGCTTTGCTTCTTCCTACTCCTTTTTGGACATGCAAAACTGTGAACTGTATTGTGTGATGTGCAACTGTTTGACTTGTATGCATGTTCAAGATGAATTAAAACCATGAACCATGAACCATGAACAAATGGTTAAGTTGGCAGCTCACAACCAAAGCCATTCTTCTATGTCGCAGGCCTCAGTAGCACCTCAGCAGACGTCCCCTCTTGTCTCGCTACCTGTCCCTACCCTGCCCTGCAGTCAGTCCCAGTCAGGTGTGCTTGCAGCTAACACACCTCAGCCTGCTTCCTCATTCCTCGCACTTTCTGCTGTCCCTGCAACCCCTGCTGCTGTTGAGGCATCAACTAACAACCCTGGTGTTGAACAGGTTGTGGCAATGTTTGACAAGGTTCTGTCCCTGTGCAATGCTTCCCTGGCAACCAGTCAAAGACCAGGAAGCCAATGACCAGGTACCCGTCAGACTGGTCGACTCAGGAACCAGCAAGGTTCTGAGTTCTCCTGTAGAGTGTGTGTCTCCAGTGACCACTCAACTCATGCACATTGCAGGCTCTACAGACTGTGCCACAACTGTTTTGGTCCTGGCCACATGAGACGTGAGTGCACACAGGCCTCCCATTCCCTAGCCATGCCACCATCTTTTCCCTCCAATGATGATTTAAACTAACACGCCTGTGTAGTGAGAGGGGTAGCATGGGCGGTGATAGTGACACCCTCAGTGAAGTTGACGATGTGCAATCAACCTATGTGAACTGTTGTAGTAACCTTTCTAGTGACAAGACTGTGATTGCTGTGGGCTCCCATAGAGTGGAAGGAGCTAGCGATTTGTTTTCTGCTCCAGTGTCTGTGGGGGGTCAGTCTGTTTTGAGAGGGATGCTTGATTCCGTGAGCATGGCATGCACACTCAATGTAGAGGCAAAGTCTAAGCTTAGAGCTGCTGGTGTTCTTCCTAGCCCTCAACCTGTGTCAGAGAAGGTGGTCCCTGTTGGTTGTGGTGGCCTAATGACCTTGAAATTGAGATTTATGGGTCCAAGTTTATCGTACCGACGTTACTTGTTCCAGGGCATAGAGATGAGCTGATTGTTGGGAGCAACATCATAAGACCCATGATACAGGCAATGAAGTCTGACGACAAGTATTGGGAGCTTGTCTGCTCCAGTACCTCAGACCCCGATTGTGAGCAGTTTCTTGAATTGCTGAGGTGCATTACTCGTTGGTCCGGTCCAGAACTGCCTGACAGAATTGGCACAGTTAAGTTGAGGCAGGCTGTCACTCTTGCACCACAGGCTGAGTCTCTAGTGTGGGGAAAGTTGCCCAGCAGCGCTCCTGTGTCACCTGGGAGCACTGTCATTGTGGAGCCCACTTCTTCCCGTTCAACCCCTAAAAACATCATTGTTGGACGGGTTGTGACACCCATGTGGGGGGATCGTTGGGTCCCAATGAAGATCCTGAACCCGACCAACAAACGTGACACTGCGTCGCAACGCAAAGATTACCGATGTGTTTCCATGTGTCGCTATGAAAGACCTCCCATTGTCACAGAGTGTGTGTAGGCCGCAGGCCAGTGAAGGAGGTGACCCTGCCCCCAAGTCAGATGCTACCTCTAGCCCCTTTCAACAGCTTAAAGAGTGCGGACTGGCAGATGTCGACCTTGAAGGCTGTGAAGTATCAGAGGAATGGAAATGGCGGCTGGCTGAAATTGTTCTCGCTTACCAAGATGTCTTCTCCAAGGACAAGCTGGACTGTGGGGAAGTGAAGGAGTTTGTCCACCGAATTCACCTCACTGATGATCGCCCCTTCCGACTTCCCTATCGCCGTGTCCCTCCAGTCCACTACCATAAACTGAGAGAGGTTCTATCAGAGATGGAGTTCAAAGGCATCATCAGGAAGTCAGTCAGTGAGTATGCCTCACCGCTGGTCCTCGTCTGGAAGAAGTCAGGAGAGCTAAGGATCTGCACTGACTTCCGTTGGTTAAACGCCAAGACCATGAAAGACGCTCACCCGCTTCCTCACCAGGCTAACTGTCTTGCCGCTCTTGGCGGAAATATCTTTTTCAGCACCATGGATCTCACATCGGGGTTTTACAACATCCCCCTCCATGAGTCTGACAGACGGTACACGGCCTTCACAACACCCTTAGGCCTGTACGAGTACAACAGGCTTCCCCAAGGCTTGTGCAACAACCCCGCATCCTTCATGACGATGATGAGCATCTTTGGTGACTTGAACTTCTCCAGCCTCCTTTGTTATTTGGATGACCTCCTCGTCTTTGCTCCATCCGAAGAGGAAGCCTTGAAACGGTTGGAGACAGTCTTCTTGCATCTTTGGGCTAACAACCTGAAGCTGGCGCAAAAGAAGTGCTACTTTTTGCGCAGGTCTGTGAGGTTTCTCGGTCATGTGGTGGACAGCGGTGGTGTCTCAGTCGACCAGGAGAAAGTGAAGGTCATTTCCGCTTTCCAGAAGACAGACCTCATGGAAAACGACGGCTTCACCCCGTCACAACAGAAAGTCAAGTCTTTTTTTGGCATGGTGCTGTACTAACAGCATTTCATTCCTGGTTGTGCTTCCATTGCAAAACCGCTCTACGCCTTGACAGCAGGACAGAAGAGGAGTGCCAAGGGCTGCTTTGGGCCGAGGCGAGCGGGCACTTTCAGAAAATTGTCTCCTCAGGATTGGACTCCTGCTTGTGACAACGCATTCAAAGACCTAAAGAGTGCACTTCTCAAAAGTGTGGTGCTGGCACACCCAGACTTTGACAGGCCCTTTATCCTCTGCACTGATGCTTCCCTTGATGGCTTGGGTGCAGTCTTGTCCCAAGTACCTGATGGTGAGGAGAGAGCAAGACCCATCGCTTTCGCAAGCAAAACTCTCAGCCGCAGTCAAGCCAACTATCCTGCCCACAGGCTGGAGTTTTTGGCTCTTAAATGGGCTGTTTGCAATAAGTTTAGCCATTGGCTCAAAGGCCACAGATTTACTGTCTGGTCAGACAACAATCCCCTCACTCACATTCTGACTATGCCAAAACTTGATGCCTGTGAGCTACGTTGGGTCTCCAAACTGGCTCCATATTCCTTTGAAATGAAGCACATTCCTGGCAGGCAGAATGTGGTGGCAGATGCTCTCAACAGAGACCCGTTTGTAAGACCTTTGAGGGAGCAGCTGTTGTGCGTGCCCTACTCTGAGCTGCGAAGTCGGGTCAGTGATGTCATTGATGGACATGTGCAAGATGCCTTCCGCCTCACTTGCCAGCCACAATCACTGAGATGTTCCTCTCGCCTCGCTGCGATAGAGAGTTCAATGTCCGAAGAGGATGTTGTTTCTCTTCTTTCCTCTTTGGAAGAGTGGGACAACGCTCCTCAGCAGCGAGCAACATCCCTAGCAGACCACCTCACTGCCTTGAAGCCTCCTGGCCAGGATGCATTGCCTTCCATGTCCCTTGCTGACCTGCAATCACACCAGCAGCAGGACCCTGTCATCTCTAGAGCTGCTTATTATGTTGACAGGAAACGCAGGCCTTCCAGACGTGAACACTGCAAAGAAAGTCGTCAAACTTTGCGAGTTCTGAAACAGTGGGACAGGCTGACATTTCTGAACGGAGTCCTTTATAGAGTTATTAAAGATCCCTTGACCAAGAAGAAGAGGTTCCAGTTTGTTGTGCCAGAGACCCTGAAGGCAGTCGCATTGTCCAGCGCTCATGACCAAGCTGGCCATCAAGGGCAGCCCTGCACTCTCTCTTTGGCTCGCCAGCGCTTTTTCTGGTATGACATGAAGGATGTCCGGAATCATGTGAAGCACTGCCACCGATGTGTTCTCAGCAAGAATCCCGAGCCTTCAGCAAGGGCCCCATTGGAGAGTGTTAAGACCTCTGCCCCTCTGGAACTTGTGTGTGTTGACTTTTGGTCAGCTGAAGACAGTCATAACAAATCTGTGGATGTTCTTGTGGTCACAGATCACTTCACGAAATTGGCACATGCTTTCTCTTGTCAGGACCAGACCGCTAAGAGGGTGGCCAAGAAGTTGTGGGACCACTTCTTCTGCATTTACGAATTCCCCCAGCGCCTTCACTCAGACCAGGGTGCAAACTTTGAAAGTGAGTTGATTGCTGAGCTCTTGACAGGAGTTGACAAGTCTCACACTTCCCCCTATCATCCCATGGGAAACGGTGGTACGGAGCGGTTTAACCGCACATTGGGCAACATGTTGAGGTCTTTGCCGCGTCGCTCCAAGCAGAAATGGCCACAGATGATCCAGTCCATGATCTTTGTGTATAATTGCACTGTGCATGAGACTACTGGTTTCGCACTGTTTTATCTAATGTTTGGGAGAATCCCGAGGCTGCCAGTTGACCTCCTCTTCAAGAACGTGCTTCATGATGTGACAGTTTGCGACTTTGATGTTTATGTGAAATCCCTTTTGGAAAATCTGCACTGTGCCATGGCACTTGCCCAGAAGAACTGCTCAACTGAGCAGAAACATCAGTGTGACCAGTATAACAAAAGGATCAAAGGTCAACCTCTTTCACTCAGGGACCAGGTGCCCCTGGCAAACAAAGGTGTCAAGGGGAAGCGTAAGCTGTCAGACAAGTGGCTGCCTGTCATGCACACTGTAGTGGCCACGAAACCTGCCCTTCACATCTACCGGATCAGGGATCCAGAAGGGAACGAACGTGTTGTTCACCGCAACCTGCTGCTCCAGGTCAATTTCCTGCCACTGGATGGGGCTTTAGAGGACGAGGCTACTCCTACAGTCATGTCTGCCACTTCCGGAACTGGAGTCGTCCCTACATCAAAGGGCCATGAGTTGGAGGTGTCTGACTTGGATACTGCAGCCGCAACGGTGGAGCCATCCCTTGCTGATTCCGTTTTTAGTGGTGATGGTTGGGATGATGAGCGTACTGCCTCGTGGGTCCATGAGCAGTCCGCTGTTGATGAGCCCCCTGGGTCAGCTGGCCCCTTCCCTTCACCTGTAGCAGACTTCCCCGCTGCCAGTAGTCCCGTTGCTGCAGTGAGTCCTCCATCACAGTCAACTTTCCCGGATTGCCTGCCACAACTAGTCCCTGCCAGTATACCTCAAATTTCAGATGCAGGCGGCCGACTTGCGCCCGCAAGTCGGCAGAGTCGCGGTTTGGCAGAGTCATTAGACCAGTGTGCCGCTTAATTGAGTCTATCGCGCAACTTGAGTCAATATTAGGAGTCGAGCCAGGACACCGAGCTGTTGTTCATGTGTGATTTATGAGACCTTGAGTGAATTGTTATGCTGTACCACACCAGTGTTAAGAGTTCTGTGTTGTAAGAGTTGTAAGATAGATCTCTCTCTCTCTCCCCCCCCCACGTTGTTTGACCTGTGTATGTGTGGTGTATAAGGCACCTCAACTTGTCTGTAGAGTATTGTGTGTTCTTGCTAGGCGCGGAGCGACTCTCACTTACTCTTATCCTTTCAATGGGTAGCTTATATTGCTGGTGAATGTTGACTTTTTCATGGCCGTTTTGTGTGTGTGTGTGTGTGTGTGTGTGTGTGTATGTGGGCCAGAATTTTGTGTAATTTTGGGGGGTGAGAGTAACGGGGTCAATTAAGTCATTGTAAATACGTTATGTAAATGTTTGATATAATTACACAAAATGTATGTTCAAGTAATACCTGATGTGTTTGTATTGTCATGTTATTCATGTGGAACGTCAATACATCTGTCGATGTGTACCCCTACTGCTGTAATTAGTGTGACACCCTTCATTATAAGTTTGGGCGACGCCTTTGTACTTCCCTTTTTGTTTGTGATCTCCAAGTGAGAGGTAGGCGTCCGTATAGCTCCTGAAATGTGTTTAATTTTAGAACTTTATTTCTTATAATTTTCTTGTCTTGTGTTGTACTTGTAATCTGTGTAGGGGACACGTTATTCGGCCACATTGTGACTACATGTGTGTTTTACTTCCATCAGTAAAACGAAGTGCAACTCCGCCAGCAACCCTGTGTCTGTCGTCACTCCATCAGCCGCAACACAGAGAGACAAACACCACCGGTTACATATGTTTGGATGTGTACTTCACACTTCAGTGTGTTGTCAAAGAGTTGAATTGATCATTCTTCCTCCAGCTCATATTCGGACATCAGGTCAAGTGCAACGAGTGGCCTGACACCGCCATCTATTGGACAGTAGTTGTAAAGATGACACAGTTACGCCACAAGTCTCTGCTTTTCTTCTTTTCATGGCTAGAAAATAAGCCAAAATGGAGTCAAAAGAAGTCATAAATTGCAGCATTTTGAAAAAGAAGGTGAGAAATGAATAAATGGATGGAATAAATTCAAGAAATAAGACAGCAAAACACTATGCCGTGTTAATGGCCATGTTGATGTCACTGCCACGTGGTGTTTTTGCCAACAATTACGTCTTCAATGAAGGTAAAAGTTTACCCCTTTCATTCATCATTTATATGCATTTGAATTGTTTTCTGCATGTAAACCTATCATTGTAAAACTAAAAAAACATGTTTGGTATTAACATTTATGGCTTTCTGGATTGGCATGATTTTTCATGTGAAAAATGGATTCAGTTAGAGTACTTCGACCACCTGGAACGGATTAATGGCGCTAACAAAGCTTGCATTGGACACGTTTGGGTGGATGATCATGATCATGTATTTCTCAGAAAAATGTTATGATAGATACTTTCACACGTTATACTTCATAGAAATGCAATTATACGTTATTATTCATAAATGAAAGAAATTCAAGAGTGAGGCTGTCTATGGTGACATGAACATAAATGAGAACAAGTTTTTTTCCATATCATTTGAGCTACCAAGGCCCTTTTACAAAAGAAAACATGTAATTTCAAATTATTAGAAAGTGACTTTTTCACTCACTGGAAGGCTAAATGAAAATGAAAAAAAAGCTAAGATGCTTAAGACGCTTTAAAAGTGACACACACGCAAAGACAGAAATCATGGTGTACAAAACATGAAGACAAAAGCATGCAGGAGTGTCAGTCAGTTCATGATCTACCATGGCTGAAATCAATAATCCACAGGTGGCAGGGTCACCATCTGGGTGAACTCTTCGTAGTTAACCGTTCCATTTGACTTGATGTTTGCTTCTTTGAACAGCTCATCCACTAGAAAAACAACACATCAAATAGTTTTCAAAGTGCTGTGAAATGGATCTGCATGCATTCACCATTCACAGCCACGCTCATTTGTGGGTTTTTGGTCAACTGATTAGTTTTTCCCCTCTGAGAATAGGCAGTTTTTCTGCCAAAAAACACATCTCATTCACCCAAAGTCTGTCATAATGTAGAAAGTAATAATGCAGGTAACATGTACAGCATAAATGTCCCACTATAAAAAAAAGGCCCACAATTGGCCCATTGGTGGCATGCTACATCGTGCCATTTGGTCCTTCTAGAACCCGAGCAGGAACCTGGTTGGCATTGCCAGCAGTAAGTCCTGCCTGTTCTCGGTGAGCGTTGGCCTCCGTCAAGGCTGCCATTGTCACCCGTTCTGTTCATCATTTCCAAGGATACAATTTCTAGGAACAGCCAAGGCGTCCAGTGGGTCCAGTTTGGGGCCCTTAGGATCTTGTCTCTGCTATTGTGGTCCTGATGGCCTCATCGGGTACTGACCTTCAGCGGTTACTGGGGAAGTTGCTGAGTGTGAAGTTTCTGGGATGAGACTCAGCACCTCCAAATCCGAGACCAAAGTTCTCAGTTGGGAAAGCGGGATTGCACCCTCCGGGTTGGGAGTGAGGTCTTGCCCCAGGTAAGAGTTCAAGTATCTCGTTCACTAGTGAGGGAAGGTTGGAGTGTGAGGTTGACAGGCAGATCGGTGCAGCGTCTGCAGTAATGCAAGTGCAGTACTGGACCATTGTGGTGAAGAGAGAGCTGAGCCGGAAGGCAAAGCTCTCAATTTACTGGTCCACGAGGTGTGTCAGAAAAGTTCCAGGGCTGGTGTCACAAAAAATATATTTCAAGTCCAAGCTACAAACTACAAAGTAATCCCCCTGGAGTCTGATGCACTTTCCCAGCCTTCTCTGCAACACCTTCATGCAGTCCTGGAAGGATTCTTCTGGGACACTTCGTGGCTTTGTCGTGAAGGCCATCCTGATGTCATCCACATCTTGAAAACAGGTCCCCTTGATGACCATCTTGAGCTTGGTAAAGAGTCACAGAGCCAGGTTGGGTGAGTAGAGAGGTTGCTCCAGCATGGACGTACTGGCTGATCGTCTGGCGCTATGGCAAGAACTTGCAGTGGATGATGTCCCTCACATGGAAGAATGTGATCAACATGAACAATCCTGGAACTTTTTTGACATACCTTGTATGTTCCTACCCTCACCTATGGTCATGAGCTTTGGGTCGTGACTGGAAGAAGGAGATGGCGGATACAAGCAGCTGAAATGAGTTTCCTTCACCCTAAGAGATAAGGTAAGGAGCTCAGTCATCTATGAGTAGAGTAGATCCGCTGCTCCTTCAAATGGAGAAGGGCCAATTGAGGTGGCTTGGGCATCTAGTCTGAATGCCTTCTGGATACTTCCCTGATGAGATGTTCTGGGCATGCTGAGCTGAGAGAAGGCCCCAGAGCAGACGTAGGACATGCTAGAGGCAAACCAGTAGAACTGGAAGTGGTGGCTGGGGACCGGGAAGTCTGGACTTCCTGACTGAAGCTGCTGCCTCTGTGACCCACACCGGGTAAGCGGAAGAAAATGGAATGAAATGCTGGAGATAATGCCTGTTCTGACAGCTAACCGGGACGACCCAGCTGGTGGCCTCGTACTACCGCTGTCATTTTGCAAATGTATAACTATTTACAATCAAATAGCACAACATCAACAAAACACCACACTGAAATTAAAAAGTGCAAAACAAAAAGAAAAAGCAGCATCCAGGTAACAGTTGCGTCTTTACTGAAGACTGGCACTCAAAGACTCCTCCTCAGTGTGCTGTGTGTGTTTAACCCCGCCCCTATGATCACACTTTAACAGGAAAAAAGATGAGGAAAAAACGAATCGCCTCTCAATTGGCTCCCAATGATGCGAGCCAGCTCCTGTCGTTCATTTCAAAGAGCTGATTCAGTCTGAGGTGTTCACATGCATTAAAAATCAAGATTTGCCAGACTAAAGTACCGTAATGATTAATTGAGCAATGTAGTCAATGAGTAGTTCCAGTATTAGTGCATGGCATGTACAGTATCTATCATTATGTCTGGCTGTGATTTGTTCATTTTAAACAGCACCTTGTGTTCTTAAGTGTGCTTAGTTGATTAGACTTTTTCCTGAATATCAAATGTATTTTACATGTTTGTGAAAGTTGTTTGATATGTGGCTGATCATTGGGATTTCTAAAAGCCCACTACATTTGAAAGGGGCTGTTGACTTTTTTGGAGAAAGATTGGAAAAGAGACTTGATAGTCATTCCTATTCGACTATACAGTATTTGTGTTTTCTCTACCTTCTCTGTGGGTAAGTCTCTCTCCCAACATGGTGAGCTTGGCTCGCAGCTCCGAGGCGTGAATGTATCCTTTCTTCTGCTTGTCGGTCATCCTCAGTGCCTCAAGGATCTCTGTCTTTGGATCTTCCTGTTGTATTTGACGGTGCATCATGGTTAGGAATGTGGAGAAGTCCAAGCTGCCTGATGTTTCTAAAACATAATCAAGCAACAATGATTTCCAAAGAGCCTTTCATTCAACAATGTTGATTCAGGCACACATTCACTTTTCTTTCAGCAATCAAATAGGTCACCAAACCTTTCAGATACCACCATTGCCATATTTTGAAGAAGTATAAATTGCTGAGCTGGGAAAATCTCATCAAATACAAAAACATCTGCTTGGTATATAAGATCTTGCACGGTTTGGCTCCTCTTCCACTATCCGCTTTCATAACATTTCGGTCCTCTGCTACCAGAGCCACCAGAGGTGCCACTAAAAAAGATTGCACAATCCCAATCAGGAAAACTACATTTAGCCAGGCTGTATTCTCATTTAGAGCATCCCATCAATGGAATACAGTACCACAATCAGTCAGAGAATCTTCATCATATCACTCTTTTAAACTCAATGCTAAGAGCTGGCTTGTTGAATCGCAAAGATGTGTGCACTAGCAGTATCACTGGTACTATCCATTATTCTACCAGTGTCAGGTAGAGAACAAATTAAATGTAAATGGTAAGGTAGCCAATATGGCTGGCTTGGCGGTGTTTGTATTATAATTTTTCATTTTGGTTTTATTAATTTTATTATATAACTTGTACTGTGGGGAAATGTAATGCTGACTGTTTTTCTGTCTATGTCTGTTGTGTATGGTGTCTTTTTTGTTGTTTTGTTTTGTTGGGTCTATTACCATCTGGCAAAGGGACTGCCGATGAAAATTAGCCTTTCAGCTAACTCGGGTACATTTACTTTCTGATGAAATGTTGTACACTGTCCCTTTTTAAAAATAAAGAATTTGAATGTCACATTCACATGTCCATTGCCTAAATCAGTGGTCTCAAACTCATGGCCTGCGGGCCATTTGCGGCCCACCGAATCGTATTCCTCCTGTGTTGCCTTAACGAAGCTTGTGATGCCAGCAGGTGAATGTGACCTTCACTCCTTCACTGTCCCAATAAGACTTACTGTAGTTGTTGACATAAACAAAACATTCTGTTTTGACTACCTTCTGAGCCATATCTGGCTGGTGACCCTAGCTGGTACAAGCTGTGGCCAACAGTATTTCCGTTTAATCTTTGACAGACTTAAACAGATGTTCATCTACTCTGCTAAGTATTTAATCAAGCATTATTTCTGTAAACTACTTGTAATCATTCACTAAGTTATTAGATTCATTGATTAAACAGTTATACCTATACTGTACTTATTTTAAGACACTCAACAACAATTTAATCAATAAACATCAATGCAAACAGTTATTCTAAAATCTACTTGTAATAATTATTTACCCACTCAGTAAATTGATTTTTTCATACTACAGCAAAGAGTAGTGTAATTGCAGCCCGCACCATCGGGGCAAATCCAGTGTTACAGGGCCTATGCATGCTGGGTTGGGAGCTGGCATCACTCCAGATTAGGGGTGTGACAAAATATCTTCATCTCAAACTATCGGGATACTAAACCCTCCTACGGGTTATCAATACAATCTTGCCTTGTATCATTTTTTTTTTATTATTATTAGGCAAGGCAAGGCATGTTTATTCATAAACAAGGTAACTGAAAGTGCCTTACAGAAAAGAAAGGTCAAATGATTTCATAAAATTATTCCACTTGCCAGAAGGGAAAACCACAGAGGAAGAAGAAATGAAAGAAGAAGAAGAAAAAATAAATAAATGCAGATACCTATCATATTCGTCCGGTGTTAAATGTTAAATGGAAAGATCAGCTAGCATTGTTCAAATCAAAAGTTTGGACTTGCTTTGGCTTTTATATCATGGACGAGACAACGCTGACGAAAATAGGACACACGGGCGGCATGACAGACATGAACACAGAACAGCAACCTTGTTAGTCACCATGCTCACGGAGAAAACTGCAGAGTAAGAACATCTTTTATATTTGTATGAAAAGGCTAAATGTCTTGTTATTCAATCAAGTGACGTGTGTTTAGTTTATGCTGTTTATTGTCAAAATTGTCGTGCTGCTCAATCGTATCCGGGTCATTCTCTGTCTCTCCCCAGTGAATACGTCACTACTGCCATACTACACTAAATATTTATTTTTGTTATGCTTCTACTTTATAGAGTTGATCTGCTTGAGAGACATGAGATAAGGTGGTTTCTGAGTGACTTTAAAACAGCATCACTGTTTGATAGACACTTCAACTAAAATCCTGTTTACACTCATCATCCATCCATCCATGCATCCATCCATCCATCCATCCATCCATTTTCTCCTCATTAGGGTCACGGGGGTATGCTGGAGCCTATCCCAGCTGACTTGGGGCAACAGGTGGGGTACACCCTGGACTGGTGTCCAGCCAATGGCAGAGCACATACAGACAAACACTCACATTCATACCTATGGACAATTTAGAGTCTCCAATGAAGCTAACATGCATGTTTTTGGAATGTGGGAGGAAACCGGAGTACCCAGAAAACCCCCACACACACACGGGGAGAACATGCACACTCCACACAGAAATGCCTAAGGGAGAATCCAACCCAGGTCTTCCCCATCTCCTGACTGTTACTATGTGGCCATTGTGCTAACCACTAGACCACCATGCGGCCTGTTTACACTCATGTTGCACTAAAACACTCATTCTTTTTTAACCATGGTGCTTGTATTCTGGTCTGCTGTAAAAATTCCATCCATTTTATATACCATTAGAGGCACAGGTAAGATGGAGCCTATCCCAGCTAAATGAAGCAAAATACAAACTATGCATTTTTTTTGTTGTGTCACTCTATCACTGTATGAAGATATAGTAATTATGAGCCATGCAGCGCAAATCATATCGTATTGTGAGGCACCCTGAGATTCCCAACCCCACTCCCAATACTTGATGCAGCCCAGCCTCACCCAGACTCTACCTCCAGTGGCCCCCAGTGAAATTGAGTTTGAGACCCCTGGCCTAAATCATTTTGGGTGTATACTGTGGTTGACTAGTCTAAGATATACGGAAAAGTTTAATGGCTGTTAACCCCTTCTTTCCTGCCGCCATACCGTTCTAATAATTTCCCGTAAATGTCCTGTCTTAAATGTCAAAAAAGAAAAACATCCTCTCCGGCACTGCAGATGACAATGGTAATGGGACCTGTGATGTTTGTTTATGACAAACCAGGAAGAGCAGTGTATACCAATAAGTCTTCATTGCTCTAATGCAGTTGTTCTCAATTATTTTCTGTCATGCCCTGCCAGGGGACAGAAATGTATTCACATCCCCCGATTTAAAATACTATTGAGAAACTGAAAATACTGTATCTATTTGTTTATCTGTACTGTACAGACTAGACTCTGAAGTATCTGGTCCGAGAAGCAGGATCCTGGTCAAACTCACACACACACCCCCAAACCCTCCCAGTCTGAGACAATCTACAAAAAGCAGTGGAGTCAACAATTGTGGCTGAAAATCTCTCTTTTTCTTGTCGGGAGGCCACAGGAGGACATTAGAAGAGACATTTTGCCCAGAATTCTGTGTTTGGGATTCTGTCTGACATATTAATAATACATTTTGTTAACCTTCTACTAGGGTGTGACTTGTGACTAGTGTTATTCCGTCCTCATAACTGGAGATTAACAAACACGAAAGGGGAGGTGAAATGGATTTAACAGAGTGGTCCTTGAGGCCTTTATTAGGTTGCTGAGAATTTCATCTCCAGTATCCCATCTTCCAATTCTGCTGTACCGCGCTAAACCCTCTGGATAATGTTGGATATAACCATTTACCAACTCAGTATCCACGCCACGCAAGGGGAATTTCCCTTCTTTTCCAAAAAATTCCACTTACTTTCAAATGCAAATGTTGTCAGGTACTGTATGTGCCGTTGACTGGGAATGGCTCCAACCCAAGTTGGTAGAACATGGAATAAAATAAGCCACTTCATTGTACTTAACACTTGGGGTGCTTTCACACTTGTTGTCCAGACCAAAAATGTCAAACAAGATACTTTTTGTGAGCTGAATTGTGGCCCTGTTAGTGTTCACACTGTTCACTGAACTCATTAATTGAAAACAAATATGATCACATCTAGCAAAAATTGTTTAGCAATGTTGATTATGCATGTATTTGTTGTGCAATTACCAATGTTGTGTACTTGAAGATGTCTTTCAATTTCACCAAGTGTGGGGCTTGTACCCAGGCAGCGCATGACTATGATCAGGTCCTTGGCATCAATCTTTCCCCTTTCTTTCTTGTCATACAAGGAGAAGCACTCTTTCAACTCTGCAAGGAGATTCATTTTGCACTCAGTTATTCCCAAGATGAGTGAAGTCTTTCAATATTACCTATCCAGCCAACAATATGCTGTAGCAGCTAACATAGAAATAGAACGTCATAAGAAATCAATTCAAGTAAGTCTTGCTCAATGTCCTTCACACATTCCTTACAAAAAAACACAGATGACTCTTACCATTGATTTGAACTGGTGTGAAGAATTTTGCCTGTCAAATGGAATACAGCAACATTTTCAAACACAAGTAAACAAGCTGGAATTGGAAATGCAACTTTTAAAAACAGGCATAAATAATTGTTTTTACCATTTTCAGGTATGTTTGCTTCTCTTCAGGATGAAAAGAATTTCCTTTTTGTCACCTGTCCCTCCACCCCTGTTTAAAGTCCAAGCCTGCGTGTCATTTAATATGCGTTACTATGGAAACACAGATACCACATCTATAGTGCATGTTCCTATCCGTTTAACCCTATCACTTCCAAAGGAGTGACAATACCAATAATTAGAACACAGCAACAGTATTCTGTAAAAAATATGCCGTTAACTGGAAGTGCATTCAGGGTCAAGTGACAATAGACAGATGGATAAATAGACGTCAGAGCAAAAAAACAACATCAGTAGTATTCCAGTAGAAAATGTTATGAGGTGGATCCCAAAATGCATAGGCGTGGCAATCCATGTAACAAAAGTCATTGATGAATGATGGCTGTTTTATGTTACGGCCTATCAGTAAGCACATTTCTGCAAAATGTACGCGTTTGTTGCTTAAATGAAGCATTTTCAAGCATAAAAATGGCTAAAGGAACAAACCCGGTCATCTCTCACTACATTGCTAATTTCCAAAAATGGATTAAAGAATAAACGATGGCTGCTGAGTGGACACTGAGCTGTCCGTGTGGGTCATAGCGCTAACCTTGTTCCTTCTGTTTAGAACCGGAATACTCCCACTCTGGGGCTAACTGCTATTGCATGACTTCAACCAATAAATAAAGCTGAGAGTCCACGCTGGGTTTGGGATTGGCTAGGATTGGTTTTGTCTGTGCAGACTGCATTTAGAGGTGAAAACAACATGAGAAGCAGAGCGTTACATATCATGCTGATGCATACATGAGAATTGTAATGAATAAGTAACTTATTATAAGTGTTGATGCTAGTCATCATGACTTGGGTAGAGGGTGGCGTGCATTCCAAGAGGCAAAGTGCTTGTGGACCTGTTGCCAGGGAGGGGCTGCTCTCTAGCAACACAACCGCTCTTGGCCAAGTGTCCTATGCTGTGCATGAAGAGAGACAAGATTTTGGAGGTCTGCTGCGAGAAGGTGGAGGAGAATTCAGTGTGAATGTGATGTCTGCAGCACCCGGCCGTGTGCACCGTCTCCCTCGTGTACGCCCTCAGCCTCAGAGCGCTTCAACACGGATCTGGAAGCTTCCCGCTTGGACCCAGGGCTCTCCAGACTGGGAGATCTGCCAGATGACGGGGAAGATCAGGAAGCTGTGCGACGCGGTGTACAACAAGCACATGGACCCGCAGAACACAACGGTACAGTGATGTGTGTGTGTGAGCCTATCAGAGAGCAGAACACGGAGCAAGCCTCCTCTTGTAGAAGCAGCTGTCTTTGACCTCCACGTGACAAATGTTTCAAAGCGGAGACTTTGTTACACACCACGCACCTGTGTGTGTGTCTGTCTCTGCTTGTGTTTGTATTTGTACTTTATTTATCCCACAGCGGGGAAATTCACTTGTTACAGCAGCAAGCAAGATACGCAAGTAAAGAGTACAGTGTAAAGAATGCATATTGACTACAACATGGTTCAGGTGGTGCAGGTGTTGTAGAGCCTGACAGCGGTCGGTATGAAGGACCTGCGGAACCTCTCCTTCTTACACCGTGGGTGGAACAGTCTGCTGCTGAAGGAGCTGCCCAGGGAAACGACAGTGTCATGTAGCGGGTGAGAGGTGTTGTCCATGATGGATGTCAGCTTAGCCAACATCCTTCTCTCCCCCACTTCCTCCATGGAGTCCAGAGGACCGTCCAGGACAGAGCTCGCTCTCCTGATCAGTCTATTGATCCTGCTCCTGTCCCTATCCGTGCTGCCCCCTCTCCAGCAGCCCACAGCATAGAAGATGGCTGAGGCCACCACAGAGTCATAAAAGGTCCGTAAAAGAGTCCTGCACACACCAAAGGACCTCAGTCTCCTCAGCAGGTGGAGGCAACTCTGGCCCTTCTTGTAGAGGCGTGGGTGTTGACGGACCAGTCCAGTTTGTTGTTAAGGTGAACACCCAGGAATTTGTAGCTGTCTACCAACTCCGCTCCCTGGATGTACACCGGTGTGAAGAGAGATGTTTTCCTCTGGAAGTTAATGATCATCTCCTTTCTCTTGCTGGTGTTGAGTTCCAGCTGGTTAAGCTCACTCCAGCTGACAAAGTCCCTGATGACCGTCCTGTATTCCAGATCGTTCCCCTCTGAAACACAACCCACAATGGCTGTGTCATCGGAGAACTTCTGGGTGTGACACTGTGTGGAGTTGTGTGTGAAGTCCGAGGTGTAGAGGGTGAAGAGGAAAGGGGAGAGCAGCGTACCCTGAGGGGCACCTGTGCTGCAGAGTACCATGTCAGACACACAGTGACGGAGCCTCACATACTGTGGTCTGTTGGTGAGGTAGTCTATAACCCATGCAGTCAGGTGTTGGTCTACTCCCACACTCTCCATCTTCACTGAGTAGTGACGGCTGGATGGTGTTAAAGGCACTGGAGAAGTCAAAAAACATGACCCTCACAGTGCTCCTACTTGCGTCCAGGTGTAGCAGTGATCTGTGCAGCAGGTAGATCACTGCGTCGTCTACTCTGATCCGAGGCCGGTAAGCAAACTGCAGGGGGTCCAGCTGAGTGCCCACCAGGGGTCGCAGGTGCTGCAGGATAATCCTCTCCATGGTCTTCATCAGGTGAGAGGTCAAGGCAACAGGCCTGAACTGGTTAGGCTCCGCGGTGTCTTTGGTATCGGGACCACACAGGAGGTCTTCCACAGGGCCGGGACTTTCTCCAGGCTCAGGCTGATATTGAACAAGTGCCTGAGAACTCCACAGAGCTGGTCAGCACAGTCCTTGAGGATTCTAGGGCTGATGCCAGTCACACACACAGGCCAAATATTCATGCATGACAAAAGTATTGGGACATGTTCCATCTCCAGCAGTGTTTTTTGATTGGTAGAAATAAAAGCTATAAGTTATATATACAGTCAAACTTGTCTATAGCGGCCACTAGAGGGCGTCTGCAAAAGTGGCCGCTATAGACAGGTGGCCTCTATAGACAGGTTGGCGTCCAGTTTGAATGTTGACCAGTAGAGGAAAAAAAAAAAGAAAAAGTAGGAAAGGAATTTTTTTTTAATAATAATGTTGACCAGTAGAGGGCACTGCGGACTGTGGATAAAAGTTGTACAACACTACTAGGCTTGTTATTATCATGGTTCATGGTTTTAATCCTGAACATGCATGAGTCAAACAGTAGCACATCACATAGTACAATTCACAATTTTGCATGTTCAAAAGGGAGTAGTAAGAAGCAAAGCTTATTAATCCTACCCCTCATCAGTTTCAATACATTTATTCACCTCTTGTTCTTCCAAGTGTACTTTGTAGGTCTACATGACAATGTAGTGCAATCATAGCCAAGGTTTTTACTTACTAAAAGAAAGCTAGAGGCTTAATAATAACTGATAGAATATATCCACGACCCACAGAACAAAGCTGTGCTAGTAATGTCTTACGATTGTTTTTAATATTTTACTTTTTATACGGCAGTGTCATTAAAGCTTTAGTTCATCAGGAAGTGACGGGAAGTGACGGTGGGCGTCCCGAGCAGGAGAGCTCGGCTCAGTGCTAGCTGTGTGTTTCGAGAGAGTTGGGAAGTGTGTTTATGTTGGCGTGGATGTAAAGTCCTGCAGTGTTCTCCGCTGTTAATAAAGCCATTAAAGTGTATCGGCGACATGAGTCTCTCCTTCCCCACAACAAGCGGCATTACGGTATTGACCAGTGCACACCAGGAAATAAACGGTGTCATTTCTTACAGGCATTGCCTGGACAGCTATGTAGTGGGGCTTGTTTAACCTTTGTCTTGTGGGCAAGCAGGAAGGAGAGACGATGCTGAGAGATGTGTGTGTGTTCTGAGCTGCTGTCTGGTGGCCGCGTTCAATAAACAAAGTTGGCAGAAGCAACAGGAGAAGTTTCCTTCTTTGCTTCGGAGCTGAATAACACTGTCAAGCTAACGGACTAGTAGCGAACGGAAAAGACGGCTTTTTTTTGTCGAATACAGAAGATGAGGACTTTGATGGATTTGTGGATGAGGATTGATGAAAAATAACGTGAGTACATTCTAAAATTGTCAGGAGTGGCGGATGCCACAGCAAGAAAAATAGGATCCCAACGCAAGACAAAGGAAAATACAAACAAAGGAAAATCCACTACGGGTAAGAAACATAAAACACTGACAGCAGAAGGCTGTCAGGAAAAAAACTAGAAGTAACAACAAAAAACACTGAAGGCAAACCAACAGGAAAACACTAAGGTAGTACAGAGCAGGTAAGTTCAAGCACAGGTAACGGGCCAGAAAGCAGGGTAAGAGTAGTGGAGCCGGACTGAGCGGGAGCAAGGAACGGGAGGTCAGGAAGTACAATCTGGCAATGAACAGATGCTGCTGCCTTGCTTAAGAGGAGTCCAAATTACTGATTGCCCGCAGGTGCGCTCCGGCGTCTCCGCCCACGCCGGCTGAGGTGCACTGCGGACAAATGACAGACAGGCGGCAGCAGAGCGACAAGCAATGCGTGACAAAAATACTTTAATTAAGTACAACCGAACTCAGTTTTGCTCCCGCTGCCGCATGCATGCTGGCGTATGTTTTTTTTTTTTTATTGTAGCGTCGCTGGGAGCACGTCCTGTTCCCAGCCTACTTTGCGGTAATGTTTTGGTGCAAATGCTCTTAAAGTTACATGTTTGACCAGGAAATAGCAAGCTCAAAAGAAGACGGCTTTTTTATGTGGAACAACTGACAGTTTGTGTGGATCTTGTGAATGATTGTGACTGAGCTAGGACTCAGTAATCAAAGTCTACACACGACGGCTTCATTGATTGAAAAACGAAACTTTTTCGTGCATGAAGCTTCTACTTGAGTTGGTAATTTGTCGCTATATGCAGTCAGATATTGACCAAGGGAGACAAAATGGGTGGCCGCTGGCCGCGTTGGACAGGTGACTGCTATACACAGGGTCTATAACATGTAAATTTGCTGGGGGGGATTTTTCAGTGGCTGCTATAGGCAGGTGGCCGTTCTATAAAGGTGGCCGCTAAGACAGGTTTGACTGTATATAAAAGCTATTTATATAAAAGCTATAAAAGCCCAACCAATTGAGAGGGTGGACAAAAAAAAAAGAGAGACAAGAGACAAGGACAACAGCAGCAACAACAACAATTGTGACAACAAGAACAGAACAACAGAAACATACAGAACGACATCAGCAAATAAATGTCTGTGACAACTATAAAGACGAACAAGGACATAAGTGTTACGGTGGATCCTGAGGGAGTCCGGGAGGCGAAGCACAACGGAGGAGGGATTGATGATACGTTTGATGGTGTATGGGCCAATGTACCTGGGCTGTAACTTCTTAGAATCCGTGTGGAGAGGAAGGTCTCGGGAGGACAGCCAGACCCTTTGTCCAGGTTTATAATCCGGAGCGACCGTGCGATGCCGGTTGGCCAGGCGTTGATTCCGTTCCGACGTCCGTGCCAACGCTGCCCTGGTGTTGCGCCATGCCTGGCGAGCACGCCGTAGGTGGGACGACACAGAGGGAACTGCTGAATCCGACTCCAACGAGGGGAAGGCCGGAGGCTGATATCCATAGGCCCCATGGAACGGGGAGCGGCCGGTGGCAGAACAAACCAGGGTGTTACGGGCGTACTCTATCCAGGGTAGGTGGAGGGCCCAGGAGGCGGGTTGTTGATGGCACACACATCGGATGGCGGCCTCCAAGTCCTGATTGGCCCGCTCTGTCTGGCCATTAGTCTGAGGATGGTAACCGGACGACAAGCTGGGCGACGCTCCTAGCGCCTTGCAGAAAGCCTTCCACACCGCAGATGAGAATTGTGGCCCCCGGTCAGAGACCACATCGAGGGGAATGCCATGGAGCCGGAACACATGGTGCACCAGCAGGTTAGCCGTCTCGAGGGCAGAGGGGAGCTTGGGAAGGGAGACGAAGTGAGCCAGTTTGGAGAATCGGTCCACCATCGTCAGGATGACTGTGTTGCCGCAGGACGGTGGGAGGCCTGTCACGAAGTCCAGAGCCACGTGAGACCATGGATGGGAGGGAATGGGCAGCGGGTGAAGGAGTCCCGCCGGAGCCTGATGAGACGGCTTGTTCCGGGTACAGATGGGGCAGGCTGCCACAAATGCTTTTGTGTCCGCGCGAAGGGAAGGCCACCAGAACCGCTGCGAGAGAATGAACATGGTGCGGGACACTCCTGGGTGGAACGCCAACTTAGACTCATGTGCCCAGCGCAGTACCTCCGAGCGCAGTCCCGGGACCACAAACAGGCGCCCGGCCAGGCAGTTCTCTGGGCGGAGGTCGTCCTTGCAGGCCTCTTCAACCCGCCTCTCAACATCCCATTGCAGTGCCCCGAGGATGCGAGACTGGGGCAAAATAGCTTCCTGGCGAGCCTCTTCGGAGGGAGGGGAGTGCAGTCTGGAAAGGGCGTCTGGTTTGCCATTCTGGGAGCCTGGGCGGAACGTCAGTGTGAAATTGAACCTTTTGAGGAAAAGGGCCCAGCGTGCCTGTCTGGGGTTCAGTCTTTGAGCGAATCGAAGGTAAGCAAGGTTTTTATGGTCCGTATGCACGATGAAGGGGACCTCTGAACCCTCCAGCCAGTGCCTCCACTCCTCCAGCGCCAGGACGACAGCCAACAGACCACAGTATGTGAGCCAATATTATAGTTCCGCTCAGCGGGGGTCAGGCGGCGTGAGAAGAAAGCGCAGGGGTGCAGCTTGTGGTCGGAGGTTGAGCGCTGGGAGAGAACTGCTCCCACACCGGTGTCGGAAGCATCCACCTCGACAAAGAATTGAGAGGCGGGGTCAGGGTGAATGAGCACGGGAGCAGAATAAAACAGTGTCTTAAGTTTTTCAAAAGCAGAATTGGCGTCTGGGGTCCAGTGAAAAGGTACTTTAGTGGATGTGAGCTTAGTCAGAGGTTCTGCAACTCGACTGAAATTTCTAATAAACCGACGGTAGAAATTAGCGAAGCCCAGGAACCTCTGAAGGTGCTTCCTTGTTGTAGGAGCAGGCCACTCGACCACAGCCTGAATCTTGGCAGGGTTGGCTCGGAGCTGCCCCTTCTCCACAATGAACCCCAGGAAGGAAACAGAGGGAGCATGAAAGGTGCATTTTTCGGCCTTGACAAACAGCCGGTTTATAAGAAGTCTCTGGAGGACTAGCCGGACCTGTTGGATGTGTTCCTCTAGGGTGGCGGAAAAAATTAAAATGTCATCTAAATAAATGAAAACAAAGCGGCCGAGCATATCGCGAAGGATGTCGTTGATAAGATTTTGGAATACAGCAGGGGCATTAGTGAGGCCAAAAGGCATGACGAGGTATTCGAAGTGACCGAGAGGGGTATTAAAAGCGGTTTTCCATTCGTCCCCCTCCCGGATCCGAACTAGATGATAGGCGTTCTGCAGGTCGAGTTTGGTAAAAAATTTTGCGGAGTGGAGGGAGTCAAAGGCAGAGTCTCGTAAAGGGAGAGGATATTTGTTTTTAACTGTGATGTCATTAAGTGCGCGGTAGTCAATGCATGGGCGGAGGGAGTTGTCTTTCTTTTCCACAAAAAAAACCCTGCTGCTAAAGGTGAGGAGGATGGGCGTATGAGGCCAGAGGCGAGCGAGGTTGAAATGTAGTCTTCCAGAGCCGCCCTCTCTGGTCGGGAAATATTATAAAGGCGTGACACCGGTAGTGCTGCGCCAGGCAGCAGGTCAATGGGGCAGTCATACGGGCGATGGGGGG
This sequence comes from Dunckerocampus dactyliophorus, assembly GCF_027744805.1. Lineage (NCBI taxonomy): Eukaryota > Metazoa > Chordata > Actinopteri > Syngnathiformes > Syngnathidae > Dunckerocampus > Dunckerocampus dactyliophorus. The sequence continues at coordinate 39,548,186 of NC_072821.1, forward strand.
GAGTGAGCGAGCGCGATCTTTGCTAAACACCTCCCGGAGGTCGTGATAGGCAGTAGGAATTACGGATAGGTCGATAGCTTCGGGGGTGGAGGAATGGGTGGCGGCGAGGCGCGGGCGAGCAGCCTTAAGACAATGAATATGGCAAAATGCGCTCCAGTTGAGGATAGCGGGTTTAGCCCAATCGATGTGAGGGTTATGCTTGAGAAGCCAGGTTAGACCTAACACGACAGGGGCTGAGCGAGATGGAATAACAAAGAACCTAGCGGATTCGAGGTGATTGCCCGATAAGCGCAGAGAGAGAAAATCAGTTTGACGGGTGACGTCAGCCAGAGGACACCCATCGAGAGAGCGAACTACTTTAGTAGTGTGCAACGGAGTTACAGGAATAGAAAAGCGTTTAATAAAGGCTTCATCAATGAAGCAGTCGTCCGCTCCAGAGTCAATAAACGCCATGATGTCTATGTCCTTGTCGGACCAGGAGAGCGTACCTGGGAGTTGCAGGCGGCTGGCCGACAGCGTCGATGTAGCGCGGCTGGGAGGAGGGACCGGCGCCGAGGAGCTCCTACGTGGCGGGCTGGCTGCTGGAGAGCGATGGCGGTCCGGGCGAACCGGACAGCGGGCGATGGGGTGATCAGCTTGGCCGCAGTCGATGCAGAGGTGCAGCTGGTGGCGTCGACTCCTCTCTGCCGGCGTGAGGCGGCTGCCTCCAAGTTGCATGGGTTCGTCGCCCGGGAGAGCGCCGAGTGACTTGGTGTAGGAGTGGCGCACCCCGTCATCGTTTGTGGCGTGGGGAAGTGTTGAGGGCGTCCGTCGATGGCCTTTATCCTCCTCTCGGGCGGCGAGGCGCTTATCCATCCGGACAGCCAGGGAAATGAGGTTGTCCAGGTCCGAAGGGGATTCCACAGAGATCATGTGATCCTTGATGGCGTCTGATAGTCCGGAAAAAAATGCAGCGGGGTTCCAGTCACTTTGGGCTGCAAGCGCACGGAACTCTATGGCGTAGTCCGATACGCTGCGCCGTCCTTGGCGGAGATGAAAGAGTGCACGCGAAGCCTCGCAGCCTGGCGGCGTCTGTTGAAAGATTTGTTCCAGAGTTCGGGAGAAGACGGCATAGGAGGAGCAGACGGGGGATTGGCGCCCCCATTCGGCAGTGGCCCAGGCCGCCGCTCGTCCAGACAGGTTGCAGGAAGGGGTGTGGAGGCGGCGCTGAGCTGAACGGCCGACAGGAGGGCGCTGATCTGGGTCTCGAGGGTTTTCAACCGAGAGTCCTGTCGCTTGGCCATGTTGGTCACACAGGCGCCCAGTGCACCAACCTGCTCTTCCTGCTGACCCATGCGATGCGCAAGGTTGTGGAGTGCTCGCTTGAGAGGGTCGGTCTCCGCGGGGTCCATAATCCTCTGGTCGGATTATTCTGTTACGGTGTGGCGTGTGTTTGTCTGGACCCCAGATGCAGAGGCGAGAAGAGGCGCAGGTTTTTTGACAGAGTCTTTAATGGACAAAACTTGAACAAAAGGCGATGGTGAAAAAACGTACCATGAGAAAGAAAACACAAGTTACCCTGGCTGAGGCAGGTAGCTGCTGGAGGCAAAAAGTAACAGGCGAGAACAAAGCTCAGGCGTTTGGTGTAGCAGCAGGTACAATAATCCGACGCCTCACAGCTGGCAGCACTGGGCCTAAGTAGGTCGGTGGAAATTGGAGTCAGGTGCGTCCAGCAGCTCCGCCTCCCGCTGGGAGTGTGGGGTCTGAAGAAAGAGGGAAAACAAGGAGAAGGCAGGAACCAGACGAGGACATGGAATGTAACAATAAGGACAAAGGACAAAAAATATCAACAACCACAATGACAACGCTGTCAATGACAATCACACATAATAGCAGTCATGAAATGATGAACTATGACAGTGATCACAATGACAATACTGCATTGAAACAGTCACACATAATAGCAGTCATGAAATGATGAACTATGATAGTGATCACAATGACAATACTGCATTGAAACAGTCACACATAATTGTAGTAATGAAATGATTATCTATGATAGTGAACAGAATGATAATTACTGTAATGCACATCATTGTAAAACTATAGTCATACTGCTGATATCACCGTCACTGTAATAAAACCAACAACATAATACCCTGATTAACTCAGTGAGTAATGTGGGGAAGTATGTATGTACTGCGAGTGTGCATATGTGCAAATGTTATGTGCATATCTCTGTATGTGGGGAAGACTTCATATATATAAAGGTGCAAGAATGTGTGGGCGTGTAATTGTCACTGAGAATGCATGAAAGGAAAGGGGCCGCCTTCCACCTCCCAGAGAGCCCCGCCCCAAATAGCCAGGCCGAGCCCCCGCCGCCAGAAGGCCACCAGGCCCACAGGGGCAGGCAGCACAAATATCAGTGCCCCAAGAGCCAGCCCAGAGAGCCCTCCCCCCCGGGAAGACCAGCAAGGGGCCGAAGAGAGGTAATCCCAGCCAAGGACAGGGCGCCGGCGGGCCGGAGGACTGCCAACCCCTGAGACCAGCTAGAGATAACACCCAACAAAGGCAGACGAGTAGCGGGGGCCACAAACCGGCAAGCCCTGAGACGCCCCCACAACCGGAAAGAAGCCCGCCCGCGCCGGAAGCGCCAATCCCCGCCCACCGCCACCCCCACCCCCAGGGAGCGGAGCCCGCCCCGGGCCAACCCCCACCCGACCCCCGACATAGGGCCGCCCCGCCCAGGGATGCAGGAGGCACACCTTCCACCCACCCGGCGGAGGCACGGGCGGCAGAGATGTATCACCCAGCGCCCGACCCCACGGAGCAAACCCCTGTATACCCCCCCCAAAAATAAATAACTAAAATAAATAAATAAAAGTACACACATGCACGCACATACACACTCCTACGCACCCACAAGCACGCACATACACAATCCTACGCACCCAAGCGCACACACACGCACGCACACACACAGTGGTCGACACCCGGAAGCCTCACCCTATCCCCCGTTGGTAACCCAAGGAGCAGCGGAGCCATGGACCCCGGGGTCCCAGACATACAATCCAGAACCCAGGCACGGAGAGCGCGGACCGCCGGGGAGCAGGAAGACACCAGGCCACACCCTCCCAACGGTAGGACGCAGCCAGCAAGGCAGACAGAGGAGCCAGCGAGGAAGAAAGTGGGAAACTGAGCAGGTGGGCGGGAAAACGGGCGAGCAGCCAGACGAACCACCACACACCCGCGGGCCAGCAAACCCCGAAGAGGGAGCGGGAGCACCGCACCCCAAGCCGCAGGGAGGCCAAGCACCAGAGCCGAGAAGGCGAGACCAGCAGCAGACCAGCCGACGGACTCCACAAACCACCAGAAGCCAGACCAGCCACATGCCGACAGCGCACCACCCGCGCACCGGAGCCCCACCCCCGACAAGCCAGCAGACAGACCGGGGGAGGCGAGGACACAGACAGCGGCCCAGCATAGCACAAAGCGCAACGGCGACAAACGCCCAAGCGCCCGGCAGAGAACAACTCCCCCCAGGGGGCCCGGCCCCAGGGCACCCGCCCACCCACCCCCACCCCGTCACCCAGCCCCACAGTACCCGCAAGCATGACCAAGCCCCAACCCACCAGCCGGCCTGGCGCCCCAGTAGCCGCCGCAGCGCAGCAACCACAAGCCCACGCGGCGGCACACGGGTCACTCGCCCCAAGAGCGCAGAGGCGCCCGCAGCACGTGTCAGTCCAGGGGAAGCTCTGCAAGCCCCCCCCCCGGCGCAAGCCCTGGCATCAACAGGCCCCAGGGAAGGGCAGGTGAACCAGACAAAGGCATCCCACAGGCCAGGCCACCCCGGGCGAGCCACGGCGACGGCCAGGCCCCCGGCCACACCGCCGACCCTGGCGGGCAGGCGCCATTGTGTCTATAATGCAATTAAAAAAATAATAAATAAATAAAATAAAATAAAAGAGGACGGCTACGAAAAGCTGGTCTCTGTGTCCCTGAGGGGTGTATCTGTGTGCATGTATATGGGGTGTATGTGGATGATAGCTAATGATGCAATTAAAATCGGGGACAGCTGTGTCTACTCTGTGATTAAAATTGGGGGGCAACAGCTCAGTGGCACAGCAGGAGCAAAGGAGCCCCGCAAGGCAGCTCCCCTCCCAAACCACGCCCGACCGTAGGCCAACCCCCAAAGTCCTATATGTATCTGAGGTGGTGCAGTGGCACAGGAAGGACGGGGGCCCCATACCCCAACGCCGCCCAAACCGAGCAGGGGGGGGACCAAGGACACATGACCGACCGGCCACCCACCACAGCCCAGGCTCGGGCGAGCCACAGGCCGCAGGACACACCACAGGCCCTACCCGGCACGCCAGGATGCCCAGTCCGCCCCACCCAACCCCCCAGAGGCGATACCCCCTGCCCCCCCCAACACTGGAGCCCCACCGGAGGTAGCGTACACAGCGCCACCCCCAAACCGCCAAACACCATGGACCAGCCACACACGGCCGGCAAGGGAGCAACACTTCGATGACCACAAGAGCACCGGACCCCACATAGAGCGGAGCACGGCCACACCCGCGAAGCACGCAAGCCAGAGGCGCCAGGGAGGGACAGAGAAGCAAGCACTGTACGACAGGGCCCACGAGAGGAGCGGCCCCCCGCCCGGCGCCCAAGCAGATGCCAGTCCCCCCGCACCCCGCCCCGCCCCCCGCCACGCCGCAGACTGGCCACCACTCCACCCCCCGCCCATCCGCCAACACGCCAAGGGAGAAACCCCGGAGGGAGGGAGACAACCGCCGGCCAGGAAGCAGAGACCAGCCAGACACCAGCAGGTAGCAGGGACCGCCCACCAGCCCCCTGCCAGCCCCACCCCCAATCCCCCGGCCAAAGCCACCCCCCAACCGCCCCACCCCGGAGCAAGCATCCCCCCGCTGATCCTGGCCAGCGCCACGCAGAAGAACACCACGCCGCCCGCCCCCACGCGCACCCACCCGCTTGTTTTTACATCAATTGTGGAGAGATCGCCCAGCAGGCATAGTAAAGGGGAGGTAGGAATGGAGAACCCAAGTGCCAAAGATACTGTAGGTCCTCACACACTCGATGCCAAAAATTGTTAATGGGAGCACAGGTCCACATGGAGTGTAAGTAGTCATCTATTCTATGGTCTGAGCAGTGTGTACAGATGTTAGAGTCAGTTCAGCCCATTCTAAACATTCTATGTCCTGTGTAGTGTACTCTATGAAGGATTTTTAACTGAATCAGATGTAGGTTGGGATTATTTATTAACCGGGAAGCATTGAGACATATTTGCTTCCAGAATTCAGGGTCACAGTTTGTAGATAAATCTGAGTTCCATTTGGAGATTGGTACTCCGATTGTGTTGTCATTTTTTGAAAGTAGAACATATAATTTAGATAATGTTTTAGGGGCAGATATTTTTTAAAATTGGTCAATGGTGGTATTTCCTTTCCCATGATATAGTCCTGAAACTTGCTTTAATTATAGATTTAATTTGTATGTATTCAAGAAATTTGTTATGATTTATTCCATATTGTGTAACAAGGTCGTTAAATGAGATAAAGTTGTTTCCTATAATTATATTTTTCATACAACTTATTCCTTTTTCGTGCCATGTTGGGAAATTTAATGGTTTCTTTTTAAGCAAGATGTCAGGATTACTCCAGACGGGAGTGTATTGGCAAGTAGTGAGCGAGAATTTTGTTATTTTTTAGAAATTCCCACCAAGCTGTCAGAGTGGTGCTTATATTTATACTTTTAAAACAATTATTTTTCCGGAGGATTTGGCTAATGAAGGGCAGGTTACAAATTGGGATTTCGTGGCCAAGTGATTGTTCTATGTCTAGCCATAAATAATCCAATGGGTTAGGGTTGATCCATTTTTAGATATACTGTAACCTGTTTGCAAGGAAGTAGTTGGAGAAGTTTGGGAGTTCTAAGCCGCCATATTCTTTAGATTTTTGTAACATTTTGAGACTTATTTGTGCTGGCTTATTTTTCCAAAGAAATTTATTTATATACGAATCTAATGACTTGAACCAAATTATAGATGGTTTGGTGGGGATCATGGAAAACAGATAATTAACCTTTGGTAAAATTATCATTTTCACGGTGGATACTCTGCCTGTAAGTGAGATGGGCAAGGTTCTCCAACATGCAAGATCATCCTCTATTGTCTTCAATAGTGGAGTATAATTCAAGCGGATCAGGTCTGACAGGTTGGAGGAAATTTTTTGTGTGCAAGCTTTTCGGCATGACTTGGCTGCATTTAAATGGAGCAGAATCTCCTTATTCAACGATGCTGAGCTGGCCTTGAATTATTTTTACAATGAGTTCAGTCGCATCATAAATAGGCATGCTCCCATCCGAAAATTTAGGGTAAAGGGACGAAAAAATCCCTGGTTTTCATCTGATTTAGGAAACCTTCTCAAGGACAGGGATACTGCCTGGACAATGGCTCGAAAAACTAAATCAGAGGCAGATTGGCTCAGTTTTCGGCAACTTTGAAACAAATGTACTTTTTTAATCAAAAAAGCTAAATCTGACTTTTATTTGACTGAATCAACAAAATATCTAAAAGATCCCAAAAAATTTTGTCAGGTCATAAAATCAACTAATCATGAAAGGACCAGTGACCTGCTAACTTCTCTGATTTCTGATTCAGGACCCGTGTCTGATAAGAAATCCATCTTAAATTGTTTTAATGATCATTTTATTTCTGCTGGCTCCATGTTTGAGTCCTTACATCCCGAGCTGTCGAAAGCTGATCCAGCCTATGTAAACTCACCCCTGGTCCCAACTAGAGTCCTACGCAGAACACACAACCTCATCAAGGACAGCACACATCCACAACACTCAGTATTCACACTCCTACCGTCAGGCAGACGCTACAGGAGTTTGAAGTCCAGGACCACAAGGCTGGCAAACAGCTTTTACCCACAGGCCATCAGGCTTCTCAACGAAGCACTCGCACACGCAACACACGCACACACTCATAGCACTTTATTTATTTATTTATTTGTATTATTTGCTTGTATTAATGTCTCTTCTGTTGTTGTTGCTTAATTTATTGGTATATATGTTTATGTGTTTATGTTTCTTATGTTCTTATTCTTTCTTGTGTTTCCTTTCTTTTCTTGGGAGTATGAACAGAATAAGATTTTCATTGCATGGTATAACTGCTGTTTTACCATGCACATGACAATAAAACTCTTGAATCTTGAATCTTGAACATCAGTTAGTGGTGGTATGACCTGTCTTTTTGAGTTCACTGCTGTGACTGCCTCTGAGGTTCAGAGTGCTCTGAGGAGACTGGACACAAAAAAAGCTGCTGGACCTGATAATATTGATCCTTTTTTCTTAAATTTGGCTGCTGATTTTACTGCCGAGCCTCTAGCTCACATTTTTAATCTGAGTTTTATCAGCAATAAAATACCCAAAGTTTGGAAGTCTGCATTCATTCTTCCCCTGTGAAGGAGGTGATCCTTCTAATATAAATAATTATAGACCAATTTCTAAATTATGTGTATTAGCGAAAGTATTTGAAAGGATCGTCAGTGATCAATTAACAGACTTCTTAGTGTCAAATAATATTTTAGCATTGTTTCAATCTGGTTTTAGAAAACAGCACAGCACTGTTACCGCCGGTCTTAAAGTTTTAAATGATTTTATTGAGGCTCTGGACAGTAAGAAACATTGTGTAACTCTTTTTATAGATTTATCCAAAGCCTCTGACACAGTAGACCATGGACTCTTGGTTGAAATCTTACGCAGCAGTGGTATTTCAAAATCACCACCGATTGGTTTTCTGATTATTTAACCAACAGAACTCAGTGTGTGCAGGCGGCAGGATCCACCTCCACGGCTCTGGATTTGTTGAAAGGGGTGCCCCAAGGATCAGTTCTGGGTCCCATTTTATTTTCATTATATACTGTATCAAGTCTGTGTACTGATGTGTCAAATGCATTTTATCATTTTTATGCCGATGATGCCATTATTTATTCAAGATTCAAGAGATTCAAGAGAGTTTTATTGTCATGTGCATAGTAAAACAGCAGTTATACTATGCAATGAAAATCTTATTCTGTTCATTCTCCCAAGAAAAGAAAGAAAACACAAGAAAGAATAAGAACATAAGAAACATAAACATATAAACAAACATATATACCAATAAATTAAGTAGCAACAAAAAGAAGAGACATTCATACAAATAAATATACAAATAAATAAGTAATAAATAAATAAAGTGCTATGAGTGTGTGTTGCGTGCGGCGTGTGTGAGTGCTTCGTTGAGAAGCCTGATGGCCTGTAGGTAAAAGCTGTTTGCCAGCCTTGTGGTCCTGGACTTCAAACTCCTGTAGCGTCTGCCTGACGGTAGGAGTGTGAATAATGAGTGTTGTGGATGTGTGCTGTCCTTGATAAGGTTGTGTGTTCTGCATAGGACTCTGATTTTATAAATGTCTTGCAGTGAGGGGAGGGCTGCCCCAACAATGTTCTGTGAGGTCTTGATCACCCGCTGGAGTGCCTTCCTATCACGTGTTGTACAGTTACCGTGCCAAACAGTGATGGAGGCGGTAAGGACACTTTCCATAGTGCATCTGTAGAAGCAACTCAGGATTGTGGTGGACATGCCAAATTTCCTCAGTCTTCTCAGGAAGTACAGTCTCCTTTGGGACTTCTTCAGAATTTGTTGGGTCATGACTAATCTTTCAAAGCACTTCATAACAATAGGAGTGAGTGCTATAGGGCGATAGTCATTCAAGCAGGTCACGTTGCTCTTCTTAGGTACGGGCACTATGGTGGTGGACTTAAAGCAGGTCGGTACAGATGCTTGTGCAAGCGACAGGTTAAATATGTCAGCAAGCACATCAGCTAGCTCTGATGAGCAAACCCGAAGTGCACGTCCTGAGATGTTGTCTGGGCCTGCTGCTTTTCGTGGGTTTGTTTTGTTTAGAACCCTGCGCACATCAGCTGATGTCACCATGAGAGGTGAGTCCTGTGTGCTCCCCAAGTTCAGCCACCCTCTCTGCTCATCAGGAGTTTGGGTGTCAAAACTCATTCAGCTCATCAGGAAGTGTGGTATGGTTGGACGTGGCTACGCTACTCCGCTGTCGATAGTCTGTGATGTGCTGGAGCCCCGCCCACATGCGCCGAGTGTCTGAGGTGGAATAGTAGCCCTCCAGCTTCTGTCTGTACTGTCTTTTGGCCTCTCGTATGGACCTCCTCAGGTCATATCTGGCCTTTTTGTAGTCCTCAGCGGTGCCCATGACAAATGCAGTCGAACGAGCACGTAGCTTAGCCCTTACATCACAGTTCATCCACTGTTTTTGGTAAGGGTATTTTCTGTAATACTTGGTGGTGGTAACAGTCTCTATACATGTGCTAATGTAGCCAGTAACAGCAGAAGCATATTCATCCAAATCAACAGTACAATCTTCCCTCGCCGCTGCAGTTTTAAACACATCCCAGTTTGTGCAGCCAAAGCAGTCCTGAAGTACTTGATCAGTTTCTTCATTCCACACTTTAACTGCTGTACTTACAGGGGGAGCTTTTTTGAGAAATTGTCTGTATATTGGATAAAGGAATATGGAGATGTGGTCGGCCTTTCCAAAGTGGGGTCTTGGAACAGCCTTCAAAGCACCTTTCATGTTGCTGTAGACTTGGTCCAGGATGTTATTTTCTCTTGTGGGAAAGCTCACATGCTGGTAATATTTGGGGAGGACAGTCCTGAGGTTACAGTGGTTGAAATCGCCAGATATAATGAATACAGCGTCTGGGTGTTTGGTCTCGTGTTTATCAATGATGTCATGCAGGAGGCCTAGTGCGTTAGCGGTGTTAGCTCGTGGTGGGATGTAAACAGCAGTTAAATACACAGCGCTAAACTCACAAGGTAAATAAAAAGGTCTGCATTTCACCATAAGCAGCTCAATGTCCTGCGAGCAGTGCTTTTCCATCGTCTGTACGTCTGTGCACCACCGTTTGTTTACGTAAACACAGACGCCGCCACCTCTGTGTTTACCAGACGCTAAAGTCCGATCTCCCCGGTAAGCAGCAAATGTTTCCAACTGGATCGCCGAGTCCGGTATATCCTCCGTCAGCCAGGTTTCTGTGAAGGTGAGCACACAGCATTCCCTGATCTCACGTTGAGCTGTAATCCCTGCTCTTAGTTCGTCCATCTTGTTTTCAAGAGAGCGGACGTTGGCTAGCAGCAGGCTTGGTAGCGGTGGCCTCGTCACTCTAGCTTTTAGCCTTGCATGCAGGCCGGCCCGCTTGCCTCGTTTACGAGTATTTGAACAAGTCACTCCCCCCAATATATGACATATATGAAGTATGCTTACTGACCATTTATGTTCATACATTTCAAAAATAATAACTACCACAAACAAAAACGCCCACAAACGTTTATTTGACTAAATCATGATGTCAGATGTTCTTCCAGCCATCCATTTTCTATGCTGCTTATCCTAATTAGGGTGGCGGGGGTATGCCGGAGCCTATCCCAGCAGACTTACACCCTGGACTGGTGTCCAGCCAATAGAATAGAATAGAATAGAACTTTATTGTCTGTTCTATAGAACAGAAATTTGTCTTCCAACACGGCTTATAAAAATTCACTCACAATGAAGTACAATATACACACAACAAAACATACTACAATACAAGAACAACAGTGCTACCCTGCGCTGGTTAACATAGTTACTGCAACTGGAATAAAGGATTTCTTGTAGGTGTTTTTGCGGGCCAGTGGGGTTCTGACGGCAGCAGAGTGAAGGAGTGGTGCAGAGGGGGTGTGGCATCCTCAGTGATGAGAGTGGCTTTTCTCAGCACTGATCGCCTATACAATTCACAGAGGGGAGTCTGAGGTGTTTGAGTGATTTTACTGGCCTGGTTTATGATTCTTGACAGTTTTGTTTTATGTTTGAGTGTGATAAAATTGTACCAGGAAGAGATATTATATGTGAGGATGGATTCTATGAGTGAAGTGTACACAAGAGTTAGAATGTCTTTGCTAACATTAAAAGTGACAGGGCACATATAGACAAACACTCACATTCATACCTATGGACCATTTAGAGTCTCCAATGAAGCTAACATGCATGTTTTTGGAATGTGGGAGGAAACCGGAGTACCCAGAAAACCCACACACACACGGGAGAACATGCAAACTCCACACAGAAATGCCCAACGGAGATTCCAACCCAAGTCTTCCCATCTCCTGGCTGTGTGGCCAACATGCTAACCACTAGACCACCGTGCGGCCCGCATGTTCTTTCATGAGCTCATGAACTGTACAGTCAATTTGATGCTCCATGCAAACAGGCAATGCTGAAGGACATATTGATGTTATGTATGACGGATAGGAATATTAGTAGTGATGTTAGGCTTGAAGCAGACGCTCGAGACAAGTGTCGAGCGCTCGCAGCAGAAGTATCACAATCAGTCGTCCCGATGTCTCGCTGGATCTGGTGGAACAGCTAGTGACGTCACGCTCGAAGCAGGCGCCCGACCAGTGTCGAGCGCTCGCGTCAACAAGTATCCCGATACTTGTACCAATGTCTCGCTTCATTCAGTGGAAAATCACCTGGCCGCGGAAGCGAAGCGTTGTGACGTCACACGCGTGTCGGCCGTGACCGTCGACGTGTCACTCAGGTAGGGAGGGGTCGAGTCAGTCAAACTCACAATGCTTATAAAAAGGGGAAATATCCCTCAAAATGTTGTGGGTTGTGAGGAGAGCTTTTGTGCGCATTACGTCATATTGAGAACGAGGGAGAGTAAAGTGAAGTTAGATCAGATTACACATTAGATTCATTTGCAATTGCACATAGTATAGGCATTCATTGACACACTATACGCTGATTTATATAATACGCACACACACACACGTTATTTTTTGTGTCTGTCTGCCAGTTTGTATATTTGTTCATTTGTCTGTTTGTTTGTGTGAGAGTATTAAGTGTGTGAGTGATGGTGTCGTTGTAGAGAGTGAGGCGAAATAGGGAGAATGGAGGGAAGGCCAACTAACAGAGCCAGGTCATATGTGTGGGAGCACTTTGACCTTATTGCACCAAAAAGGGTCAAGTGTCAGATCTGTGCTCAAGAGTTGGCATTCACTAATAACACATCCTCAATGTTAAAGCACTTGCGCTCTCAACACCCCGAAACAACACCCAATCCAGCTGCTCCTACTGCTCCAGCTGCTTCTGGAGTAAGCAGACAAGGTAAGCCTATGGCAACTGTCGTGTATTTATATCGTATAGTCAAAAGATAAAACAAAGCTTAAAATATAAAATATACATGACATTATATTATATTATAAGTTATATGTAAGTAACTATTTACATTGGTCACATTGTTTCAAGGACGACAGGCTGAGCTGGATGAGGCCTTGGTGGACATGATTGTGCAGGACGCCAGACATTTTCTGTAGTTGAGGATAAAGGATTTAGAGCATTTGTTCACAAATTGGACCCAACATATGCTCTCCCCACAAGACAGGCACTGCGAGGCATGGTGGACCAAAAATATAGAGAGGCCAAAGACAAAGCCAGAACAGAGCTGGAGAAAACTGTGGCAGTCATTTTGACTGCAGACATGTGGACATCTGTCAACATGCCTAATTTTCTTGGGAGAATGAACAGAATAAGATTTTCATTGCATAGTATAACTGCTGTTTTACCATGCACATGACAATAAAACTCTCTTGAATCTTGAATCTAATTGATGAATGGGGCCTAACTAACAAAATCCACTGTCTTGTCACTGACAACGCTGCAAATATGGTGGCTTGTGCGAAATTACTTAAACTACGCAACATTCCTTGTTTTGCCCATAGTTTAAATTTAGTGGCAAAGAAGGCACTTGAGGCAACACCAGAAGTCTCAGAGATCCGTTTGAGAGCCAGAAAGGTTGTGGCATTCTTCAAAACAAGCACAAGGGCCAAAGAGAAACTGACTGAAGTACAGTTACAACTTGACAAACCACAACATAAACTAATTCAAGAAGTTGACACAAGGTGGAATTCTACTTTTCAAATGTTGCAACGCTTACTTGAGCAGCGTGAGCCAGTCGGAGCAGCCTTGGCGTCATTAACCACAGATGTGCTACCACTGAACTGTGCTGAGTACGAGGCAGTGGCAGAATGTCTACAAGTTCCGGGATCCTATCTCTGGCTACTACAGAGCTTTCAGTGGAGAAGAAGGTGTCTGCATCTAAAGTCATTCCATTAGTCAGAATGCTTCAGCATAAAATGACTGAGAAATCTACATCGTTACTCCACTCATGTGCAAAACAGCTGAGCCAGAGCCTGCTGCAGTTTTTAGTGGCAAGGTGCAATGTGGAAAACATCCGGGTCCTGGCAGTGGCCACTATTTTGGACCCAAGGATAAAAACACTAGCATTTGGTAACCAGACAAAAGCACAAGAGGCCGTGTCTCGCCTCATAGCTGAATGTGCAGGACTGATGGCAAGGCGCTCAGTACCCACACCCACAACATCACAGGTAATTTAACTTCATTTTCTCTGCTTGTATATTGCTTTATAAAAGTAATGTATCAGTTTCCATTTTTTACAGTCCACAATGGAGGAAGCCCTGGACCCTCAACCCAACAGGCTGACCCTGATAGTCTGTGGGCCCTTCTGGACTGCAGAGTTGGTTGGTTGCATTAGTCTGGAGTTACCTTTAACTCCGAAACATGAACCATTGATTTAATCCCTTTCTGTCCTGATGTCTTGCAGGTGCAACACAGAGTGTCCATCATGTGACAGCTGACGCAACTGTGGAAGTACAGCGTTACATGTCAGAGCCCTATCTCTCCAGAGGAGAGGACCCTTTGAAATTCTGGAACTCGAGTCAGCCATTTATCCCCATCTTGCAGAGATGTCAAAGATTTATTTGCATATGCCTGCCACCGCTGTGCCATGTGAGAGAATATTCTCAAAAGCTGGAGAGGTCATTAGCAAAAAGAGAAACCGGCTGAAACCAAATGCTGCTGAGATGATTTTGTTTTTTAATTAAAAATGTGTGAAACACCCAAATCCCCATCCCAGTGTCACTAGCATTCTATACACCTACCATCAAGAGCTCCCTATTGCACAAGCATTTCCCTTTTCCATTTAAAAGGAACACAACAGCTTTTTTTTTTGTTATCGTTTTTTTTATTATTATTTTAATTTTTTTAATTCATCTGGGGGAAGAATAAAAAATAAATTTCAGGCCAGGAGTCGAACCTATGGAGGATTGAAAGTGCCAAAATTAAATAAATAAATACATCATTAGATAATTAATTAAATATGTCATGAATTAATAAAATATGTCATTAATTAATTATAATTGGAATTAAATAAATTTTAATTAATTAATGACATATTTAATTAATTATTTAATGATATATTTATTTATTTAATTTTGGCACTTTTAATCCGGTGTAGTGGCTCATGAATTTATTTTATCTGTCAACCTCGCCCATCAAATTCGGTGGGCGGGGCTAACGCGAATCTTGTCTTATCCACTGCTTTGGTCTGCCGTGAAACCGAAAGTAGAAACATGGCGGCTGTGTTGATGGAGGATCTCCGTGAACTTTCTACAGAGTTGGTGAGAGATGTCTTAGACCTTGCAGAGTACGTGGAAGCAGGACCTGCTGACCCCGAGCATGTAGCGTGTAAAGCAGAGGAACTTATTGAAGTTGTTGGAATTATTTCCGCACTTTCTGACCAAGATGTTGACCGTAGAGTGACTGCAAATTTAGAAGAAGTACTTCGCCGCTTTTCTGGTACCAGGGTGCAACAGGAGCACACACAGGTACCAGGGTGTTTGGCATTTGACATACCGAGGGCCGCTCTGGAACATCACGTTCATTGTGGATTACCAGCCTGTCAAATTGCAGCGATGCTCGGAGTGTCAAAGAGGACCATCAGGAGGCGCATGCAACAATACGGTTTAAGGTTTTTACATTAAATTCATGAGTTTTCAGTTTATGAATTGCCAGTCTCATCCACTCCGAAACGATATTACATTTAGTGAATCACTCGATGTTAATGTTTTTTGTTTGTACAGAAAGACAGACCAGTATTCAGCTGTGAATGATGAGGAGTTGGACCGTATTGTGAGTGAAGTCCACAGAAGACATCCAAACACCGGCTACAAGCTAATACGTGGTCATCTGAATGCAAGAGGTGTGCGTGTTCCAAGTGAGTATATGTATTTAACGATATACAGTACAACATCACTACATCTCGTGTGATATTGCTTTTATACTAAAGTTCAACCACAGCTTTTAGCAGTGCTGAGTAAGGAAATGTTAATAGAGGGTGATGAAATAAATTATGTTAAGCTATATAGCTCCACGGAAAAAAAAGGGTTCCCTTAGTCTGTTGCCAGGCAACGCAGCACACACACTTGGCAATCACAGTGGTACTTTGTTGTTCTAGTACTGGTCAAGTATATTGAACAGGTGTTTCTAATGAAGTTGGCATTGAGTTTATGGTTATTTATTTTATTTTCCTCCCCTCAGTCTCAAGACTGCAAGAGTCTTTACGCAGAGTTGATGCAGAGGGAGTCTACATGAGGCGTCTAAGACTGCGTGTATTAATACGACGGCAGTATTCTGTTCCTGGCCCAAACTCTTTATGGCATATAGATGGCAATCATAAGCTCATCAGGTCAGTGATACTAGCAGATAAATAATTCCTCTTTCTATAGATGTCATTAGAATTGTTTTACAATAAAGTTGTACCTTTTTGTGTTCACAATTGCCTGACAGGTGGAGATTTGTTGTCCATGGTGGGGTGGATGGATTCAGTCGTTTAGTCGTCTACCTGACTGTGGCTGGCAATAACAGAGCTAGTACGGTCTTACAGAGCTTTATCGCTGCTGTTGAGCAGTACGGGCTGCCATCAAGGGTACGGTCTGATAAAGGGGGCGAGAATGCAGATGTAGCAGAATTCATGATCGGGAGCAGAGGTACCGACAGGAATTGGCACATCACAGGCAGAAGTGTCCACAATCAACGGTAAATAAATATGTTTGGCAACTAGGCTCACACAAGCGGCATACCAGTTGAATGTACTTCTTTCGCATATGTCACACAAATGATCACCTTGTCATTTTTTTTCCTAAACACAGAATAGAAAGGATGTGGAGAGATGTGTATGAACATGCCCTGGACCTCTTCTATCAGATCTTCACTTCATTGGAAGATCAGGGAACACTGAATCCAGACAATGAAGTCCATCTTTTTGCACTGCACCAGAGCTTCCTTCCACTAATCCAGCAAAGCCTCGACTCTTTCAGGGATGCTTGGAACTTTCCTGGTCTTAGAACTGAAAGAAATCAGTCACCACAGCAACTCTGGAGAAGATACAGAGAGCAAGGCCCTATGGAGGATCCTACTGAGGTTAAAGAAAGATCAGCTTTTAACACTTTTTAATTGTCTGTTCCTCCAAAGGAATTATTGGAGAAAACATTTTACTTCAGAGGTTAAAGCTTTCAAAGATCAACCTCTGAGCTGTAGTTTCCATTGTGTATACTCTGCATAACTACTAATTTAAGACTGTTATTTTTGGTCACCAAGTTGATGAGAAATTAAATGTTGCCTATTCAGTTTTATAAAAAAAATTGTGTAATGATGTGTAAGACTAGTTTCAAGTACAAGATTGATCATGCTTGTCCTCCATTCAGGTTTATGAAGACTATGGGATCGACTGGAACGGACCTCACAGTCTTCATGGAGGCACTGTGTCAGTCCCCGAGGTTCAGCTGTCCCGTGAGCTCTCGCTGGAAGAGGTTGCCATTTTGCCAGCTCCAGGAGCTTCTGTAACTGATGCACTTAGATCATATGTAGAGACTGTGCAAGTTTTATCAAGAATCATAGCAGACTGATGTCCAACCCATGCTTTTATTTAGCATCTTACAACAAGCAAGCATAAACTGAAAAAGTTCGCTTTCCTTAAAAAAAAAAGGGGTATAAAAAGCTGTTTTACTTTGAAGCTCTACCATAATCATTGTTAAGATCTTGTAAATGCACTTTATGCATAGCTCCACTCCTTTTCTTCCTGTCTCATTATTGGCCACAGAATGAATAACATGAATGCTGTTCTGTTCACACTGAAAGCTGAACATGCAGAACTGTTTGGTTTCAGTAAGTGGAAAAAATATTATGAATTTTATCAACTACTGCACAGTATGTTTCATGTTTTCAAAGACATTGAACTTGTGTCAATTGACCTGACCTACTGAACAGTGCATTCAATGACATCTGTCTGAAAACTTCAACAAGTCCAAATCCAGTCTGTGCACTACTTATGGCAGAGAAAAGTGCTTCATTGAAGTCCATGTAGGCTTTGAAATGAGCTGGCAGCTTTAGTGTTTCAAAGCATGTGGCGGACGTAGGAAGGGTTCCCCCAGAGGTCTCCACTTTCAGTTCAGGAGGAAGCTTCTCCCAGCCAACCCAGAATGTCAGCAGCTGGGCCAGTGTACCTGATGAAGCTAAAAGTCATAAAATGGATTCAAGATAACATTTAGTTAAACTTTAATTGATCATATCTATCCATGAGACATGGAAGCACTTGTAAAGAGAGCAATACATTTTTCAAATAAAGTGTTAATACCCGTTTCAATGAACATCCTTAGGAAGCCAGTGATGCGGCATCAATGGTCACCAATCAGCTCAAACAGCCTCAACTTCTATCTTGGCATGTTACTGCCAGCTAACACTATTTACCGATTAGCGAACTAGTTTTATGCTCCCGCCATTTAGCTACATTGAACATGTACACAGTAATGAGCCTACCGCAAATACACTTTCGATCCAACTCCAAATTGTTCTAAATTAACCTCCACCTGTGTCCTGAGTCATTGATTAGTAGCACACCTGGCTAACATTAAATTATTTAGCTTACCTTGATGGAGCAGCAGGTATTTGCTGTGACTGAGCCGCCGGAGCCGGAGGAGTTCTGCTCAGAGCTTCTTCAATCAAATTCGCTGCTTCTCTCAGCAGCTCTGGGCAGGTTTTTGACATTTTGTCCTGCGCCTCACGCGATGTATCATCATTGGGGCTAGAGGACCGAGTTGTCAATAAAGTTTTGTTTGATAGAGTATCCAAACCAACGTAGAGGTGAATAGCGCCACCCAGTGTATCATAATGTGTTCACAAGCTCGGCATCAATCCATTATCTGGAATGGATTTGCCTTGACTTGATGTGCAGGGTAACCAGTCAGGTGTCAGGATCTGCCCACCAACTTTGATGGGCGAGGTTGACAGATAAAATAAATTCATGAGCCACTGCACCGGACTAAAAGTGGCAAAATTAAATAAATAAATACATCATTAGATAATTAATTTAATATGTCATTAATTAAAATTGGAATTAAATACATTTTAATTGATTAATGACATATTTCATTAATTATCTAATGATGTATTTATTTAATTTTGGCACTTTTAATCCTCCATAATGTCGATCTATCGCGATAGTTCTTCAACCCAATCTAATTGGCCTATCATAAACAACATGAAATATGCATAAATACATCAAATAAACCAGTGGGTAGTGTTACAATAAAGAACACGTCACTTTCGTCTCTTAATTAGTGCTCATTAACAAGTGCCGTCGCCGAAATGAGGGAAGGAACAATACACTTGCAACAGTATAGTATGTTAACTATTGAAAATACACCATAACTTCACCACAAAACATAACCACTATATTATCTCACATCACTTTCAAACGAAATAAAATACATTTCTTTCACTTACCAAGTCCCGTTCGAGAAAATAAAACATCTCCAAAACAGGAACACGGTGGAAAATCAAAAATACCTTCTTTGCACTTTCTTCAGACAACAAAAATAGTATTTAGACACGTTTTCATATTTTTCTGGAAAGCTTCCTGCTCTTCTCCTTCTGCTGCGCACTATGTGCTGACTGTGTAATGTTCTCCCTCCTCTGCACAGGAAATGGAGCTAGTCACATGGGTTACGTAGCAACGTACCCTTTCAAAATAAAAGTCACATTTCCGTAATTCAAACGTAAATTACAATAACCAATGAATTTACATTATTTTCATATTTTAACAGGTTTTAAACAACATAGATTATTACACATATTTACAGATTATATCACCATATTGTCTCATATTGTTTTTTTTATACAAAGTATTTATTGCTGTTTTTATTAACAGGCTTTTACTTTTGAGCATCCAGTTAACCTGGGTTACAAGGACAGGGCCAAACACTTTATACATAAAAAGCAATTAATATAAAAAATTAGACGAACACGTCGAAAACACATCAGATCTAAACTGGGGGATAAATGATCTTGAATATGTTTCCTGATAATAAGTGAACCTTCTATGACTCTGTGGTGGCCTCAGCCATCTTCTATGCTGTGGGCTGCTGGAGAGGGGGCAGCACGGACAGGGACAGGAACAGGATCAATAGGCTGATCAGGAGAGCGAGCTCTGTCCTGGACGGTCCTGTGGACTCCGTGGAGAAAGTGGGGGAGAGAAGGATGTTGGCTAAGCTGACATCCATCATGGACAACACCTCTCACCCGCTACATGACACTGTTGGTTCCCTGGGCAGCTCCTTCAGCAGCAGACTGTTACACCCACGGTGTAAGAAGGAGAGGTTCCGCAGGTCCTTCATACCGACCGCTGTCAGGCTCTACAACACCTGCACCACCTGAACCATGTTGTAGTCAATATGCATTCTTTACACTGTACTCTTTACTTGCGTATCTTGCTTGCTGCTGGAACAAGTGAATTTCCCCGCTGTGGGATGAATAAAGTACAAATACAAAGTGGGTGATGTATTAGTAACAAAATGATGCCACATCATTTGATAGAAATGAAAATGATCACCCTATAGAGGGGGGAAATCAAAGACACCCCAAAAATGAAAGTGAAAAAATTATGCAGCACACTGGTCCATTTTGCTAAAATGTCATTGTAGCAACTCAAAATGATTCTCAGTAGTTTGTGTGGCCCCCACGTGCTTGTACGCATGCCTGACAATGTGGGGGCATGCTCCTAATGAGACTACGGATGGTGTCCTGGGGGATCTCTTCCCAGATCTGGACCAGGGCATCTATGAGCTCCCCGACAGTCTGAGGAGCAACCTGGCGGCGCCGGATGGACCTAAACATAATGTCCCAGAGGTATTCTAATGGGTTTAGGTCAGATGAACGTGGGGGCCAGTCAATGGTATCAATTCCTTCATCCTCCAGGAACTACCTGCATACACTAGCCACATGAGGTCGGGCATTGTCGTGGACCAGGAGGAACCCAGGTCCCACTGCACCAGCGTAGGTTCTGACAATGGGTCCAAGGATTTCATCCCGATACCTAATAGCAGTCAAGGTGCCGTTATCTAACCTGTAGAGGTCTGTGCGTCCTTCCAGGGATATGCCTCCCCAGACCATCACTGACCCACCACCAAACCGGTCATGCTGAATGATGTTGCAGGCAGCATAACGTTCTCCACGGCATCTCCAGACCCTTTCACGTCTGTCGCATGTGCTCAGGTTGAACTTGCTCTCATCAGGGAAGAGCACAGGGCACCAGTGGTGTAGTTGCCAATTCTGGTGGTCTATGGCAAATGCCAATCCAGCTCTACGGTGCTGGGCAGTGAGCACAGGGCCCACTACAGGACGTCGGGCCCTCAGGCCACTCTCATGGAGCCTGTTTCTGATTGTTTGGTCAGAAACATTCACACCAGCGGCCTGCTGGAGGTCATTTTGTAGGGCTCTGGCAGTGCTCATCCTGTTCCTCCTTGCACAAAGGAGCAGATACCGATCCTGCTGAGGGTTGAAGGACCTTCTACGGCCCTGTCCAGCTCTCCTGGAGTAACTACCTGTCTCCTGGAATCTCCTCCATGCGTCCAGGTACCGCAGTGATGCTCTGGTCCAGATCTGGAAGGAGATCCCCCAGGACACCATCCGTAGTCTCATTAGGAGCATGCCCCCACATTGTCAGGCATGCGTACAAGCACGTGGGGGCCACACAAACTACTGAGAATCATTTTGAGTTGCTACAATGACATTTTGGACCAGTGTGCTGCATAATTTTTTCACTTTCATTTTTGGGGTGTCTTTGATTTCCCCCCTCTACAGGGTGATCATTTTCATTTCTATCAAATGATGTGGCATCATTTTGTTACTAATACATCACCCACTTATTATTAGGAAAGATATTCAAGATCATTTTTCCCCGAGTTTAGATCTGATGTGTTTTCGAAGTGTTCCTCAAATTTTTTTGAGCAGTGTATATATCCTAAATACAGTATAATATATAGGCATTTATAGTCGCCAATTAACCTAACATGCATGTTTTTGGAATGTGGGAGGAAACTGGAGTACCTGGAAAAAACCCACACACGCACGGGGAGAACATGCTAACCCCACACAGAAATGCCCAAGGGAAAATCGAACCCGGGTCTTCCCGTTCTCCAGACTGTGACTGTGTGGCCAACATGCTAACCACTAGACCACCGTGCGGCCCAGAAACAAATCCCTTATTTTTAAAATCACAAATATTAAAATTTGCTGATTTTGTACATTTTCAAACCGCTAAAATAATGCATAAAGCTAATAATAACCTGCTACCCAAAAATGCCATACAATACTTTTCTACGAGAGGAGAAATATGATCTTGGGGAAAAACTAAACTTGAAACACTTATATGGGAGAACAATGCTAAAAACCCACAGCGTTTCAGTGTATGGAAACAGATGGAGCAAGGAACTCAAACAATGCACCAGGAGGAGCGAATTCAAGAATCAATACAAGCACTTGATGTTTGCAAAATACAAAGAAGAAGATTCTTGAACTTGTTTTGTTATGCTTGTCTCTCTTATTATTATTATTATTTATTCATTATTATACTGATAATTTATTGTGAAAAAATCTTAACAATGACACCATCATATTGTTACGAGGAAAAGGCTTCTTGAGACGTCATCTGTACTTCTGTGAAGAAGGTGTCGGACGTTTTGCTCCTCATCCGAAGAGCTTCGTCAGCGAACTAATAAGTGCTGGTAGCTTAGGCCTTAAATACAGTAAGAGTGGGCGGAATTGGTGTGCCAACACCCTCCTACTATAGGTTCCTTACACTAAGCCTGGGCGGAGTAGTGGTATAATCCTATCCTGCTGTTAACACCTCCGATAAAAGGGAAGTGTCGCTCCCTGAATTGGGTATGAACGACTCTGATACTGGCTCGTTAGCATCTATTGTTCTGGCTCGGCCCTGGCTTCACCTCATTTGCAAGACTAAGAGCTGTGGGTTTTGGTGTCAGTAACCTGCTGAACACAGGGTCCAAATTAAACCTCAAACCACCATTCCGATTCAATGATGGGTTCTGTTGTTTGACAAAAATAGCTTCCTTTACTCCTCTTTCAAACCATCTGTTTTCTTTGGCCAAAATCTTTACCTCGCTGTCCTCAAAAGAGTGATTGGTAGCTTTAAGGTGTAGATGTACTGCTGATTGAGGACCACTAGAATTGTCCCTGCGATGTTGATAAAGCCTTTTTTGGAGCATTTGCTTAGTTTCCCCAATGTAGTGCTCTTTGCATTCCTCATCTTTACAGTGGATGAAATAGACCACAGCTTTATAGACCATAGCTTTATTTCTGGTTTGGAGCCTTGTCTTTAGGATGCTCTAATTTTTGTCTCAGGGTATTTACTGGTTTGAAATAGGTAGGAATTTTGTGTTGCCATAGGATCCTCTGGAGTTTTTCGGAGACCCCCGCTACATAAGGGACTACCACTCCTCTCCTTTTTGCTTCTGTGGGCTTTTGGGTTTCTTTCCCTACTCTCTTCTTTTGACATTTGTTAAAAGCCCACCGCGGGTACCCACAGGTTGAGAGCGCTCCCTGGACATGTTGTGTCTCCTTTTTCTTTCCCTCAGCACTAGTTGGTATTTGTTCCGCTCTATGTTGGAGGGTCCTAATAACCCCTAGTTTATGTTGTAGTGGATGGTTTGATTCAAAAAGCAGGTATTGGTCAGTGTGTGTGGCCTTTCTAAAGACCTCTGTAAGTAGCTGTCTGTCCTCTCCTATACCTTGCAGTCTAAGAAGGCTAGTTGGTTCTCTTTAGTGTCCTCGCGAGTAAATTTGATATTGGTGTCCACCGCATTGATGTGATCTGTGAAAGACTGAATTTCTTGTTTTTTGATTATGACAAAGGTGTCATCCACGTATCTAAACCAGTACCTTGGTTTTGTCCCTGAGAAAGATGTGAGAGCCTGTTTCTCCATCTCTTCCATGTACAGATTCGCCACTATGGGTGAGACTGGTGAGCCCATAGCACAACCATGGATTTGTCTGTAAAATTTCCCTCTAAACTGAAAATATGTAGTGTTAAGGCAAATTTTCAATAATTGGCAGATGTGGTCAGCACTAAGTTTTGTTCTCCGATGCAGAGTTGAGTCCTCGAGCAGTCTCTTCCTCACCACCGAGACTGCTGCTGAGGTGGGGACGGATGTGAAAAGTGAAGTCACATCATAAGACACCAAAGTTTCCTCCGGCTCCAATCTGAGGTCTTTGATGCTCACCACGAACCCTTTTGTGTTCTCTATATGATGATCAGTGTTGCCTACCAATGGGGATAAGACTGTTTTTACATATTTTGCTACATTGTACGTGGTAGAGTCAATGCTACAGACAATGGGTCTGAGGGGAAACCCTTCCTTGTGAATTTTAGGAAGGCCATGGATACATGGTGTAGCCTCCCCAGGGTATAACCTATGATACATCTGTCTGTCAATTAGTTCTTCCTTCTCTAACTTTTGGAGACAGTGTATGATTTCTTTCTTATACCTATTGGATGGG
This sequence comes from Dunckerocampus dactyliophorus, assembly GCF_027744805.1. Lineage (NCBI taxonomy): Eukaryota > Metazoa > Chordata > Actinopteri > Syngnathiformes > Syngnathidae > Dunckerocampus > Dunckerocampus dactyliophorus. Next base: position 39,572,008 of record NC_072821.1, read on the forward strand.
TCCCTTTTAAGTTGCTCATATGTGTTGGCATCACTAATTAGACTTGTTATTTTTTCTTCATAGTCCAATGTGTTGAGAACCACTGTGCATCTGCCCTTATCAGCTGGTAAGATGGTGATGCTCTCATCTTTCTGCAGAGCCGCTAATGCTTTCCTCTCACCTACCGTGATATTGGACCAGTAAATACCCTGAGACAAAAATTAGTGCATCCTAAAGACAAGGCTCCAAACCAGAAACAAAGCAATGTGGTCTATTCCATCCACTGTAAAGATGAGGAATGCAAAGAGCACTACATTGGGGAAACTAAGCAAATGCTCCAAAAAAGGCTTTATCAACATCGCAGGGACAATTCTAGTGGTCCTCAATCAGCAGTACATCTACACCTTAAAGCTACCAATCACTCTTTTGAGGACAGCGAGGTAAAGATTTTGGCCAAAGAAAACAGATGGTTTAAAAGAGGAGTAAAGGAAGCTATTTTTGTCAAACAACAGAACCCATCATTGAATCGGAATGGTGGTTTGAGGTTTAATTTGGACCCTGTGTTCAGCAGGTTACTGACACCAAAACCCACAGCTCTTAGTCTTGCAAATGAGGTGGAGCCAGGGCCGAGCCAGAACAATAGATGCTAACGAGCCAGTATCTGAGTCGTTCATACCCAATTCAGGGAGCGACACTTCCCTTTTATCGGAGGTGTTAACAGCAGGATAGGATTATACCACTACTCCGCCCAGGCTTAGTGTAAGGAACCTATAGTAGGAGGGTGTTGGCACACCAATTCCGCCCACTCTTACTGTATTTAAGGCCTAAGCTACCAGCACTTATTAGTTCGCTGACGAAGCTCTTCGGATGAGGAGCGAAACGTCCGACACCTTCTTCACAGAAGTACAGATGACGTCTCAAGAAGCCTTTTCCTCGATGGACAACTCCTGTACGACTGAGAGCCTACACAGACATCATATTGTTACATTACCTTGTCATTCTTCTATGTATTAAACAAATCACATATGGAATACAGGAAGTAAATAAATCTACTGCATAAGATGTGGAAAGGATGGGCGGTAGGATTAAATACAGTATTTTCACGACCACAAAGCGCACCGTACTAAAAGGCGCAGTCTGAGTTGGAGGTGCTATATTTAGGTTTTACACATACACAAAGCGCACCGTACTATTGGGCGCAGGTATGCACGTTAACACATACAGACTTGACTAACCCACTTGAAATCAGGATGGTCATCACTCAACACAACAGTCTAAGTCATGGTGCACAGCTAAAAAACATCACACAGCAACGCAAACACAGTCAAGACATTACCTTTATTTTTGCAGAACAATAACTAACAACTATTTGGTACATGTAGTCTAAATATGTAACTTTAAGAGCATTTGCACCAAAACACTACCGCAAAGCACGCTGGGGAACAGGAAGTGCTCCCAGCGACGCACCGAAACACTACCGCAAAGCACGCTGGGGAACAGGAAGTGCTCCCAGCGACGCACCGAAACACTACCGCAAAGCACGCTGGGGAACAGGAAGTGCTCCCAGCGACGCACCGAAACACTACCGCAAAGCACGCTGGGGAACAGGAAGTGCTCCCAGCGATGCTACAATACGCTAGCATGCATGCTATCGTATGTTTAGAAAAAAGGCAGCAGGAGCAAAACTGAGTGCGATGGTACTTTATTGAAAATATATTATGTAACAGTGCTCACATTTTATCAAGCGTCATCGACAAAGCCATCAAAGTCCTCATCTTCTGTGTCCGAAATGAACAACTGAGCAAGTTCTTCATCGAACACACCAGGCTCCCTCTCGTCATTATCAGAGTCTGTCTCGTTCTCGTGCGGCTCCTCTGAAAGAATGCCAGCTTTCACGAAAGCTCGAACGACAGTGCAAGCAGACACGTTAGCCCAAGCATCCACAATCCATTCACAAATTGTGGCGTAACTCGCACGGCGCTGTCTCCCAGTCTTTGTGAAGCTATGCTCGCCTTCTGTCATCCAACGCTCCCACGCCGCTCGCAACTTGACTTTAAAAGCCCTGTTGACGCCGATGTCCAGCGGTTGCAGCTCCTTTGTCAAGCCTCCCGGAATGATGGCAAGCTCAGCGTTCATATGGTGCACTTGCCTTTTCACAGCGGCTGTTAGGTGGGCGCGCATGGAGTCACAAATCAATAAGGACGGTGACGTATGGAAAAAACCACCCGGTCTCTTTATGTACACGTCACTCAGCCACTCTTTCATTTTCTCCTCGTCCATCCAGCCCTTTTGATTAGCCTTCACGACAACTCCCGCTGGAAACTTTTCCTTCGGCAGCGTCTTCCTTTTAAAAATAACCATTGGTGGAAGTTTCTGACCATCACCATGGCAACCAAGCACAACCGTGAACGCCGACTTCTCGTGCCCCGTTGTGCGTATAGCTACCGTGCTGGTTCCCTTCCTCTCAACTGTGTGGTTCACCGGGATGTCAAACGTGAGCGGCACCTCGTCCATATTGGTGATGTGGTTGGGCTGGATTTTTTTGTCGGCGATCTTTTTACAGCAAAAGGAGCGGAAGTTGGCCACCTTTTCCTTATAATCCACCGGCAGTTGCTGTGCCACGGTAGTCCTTGTCCGGATGGATAGATGGCGCCGTTTCATGAAACGAAAGCACCAAGACGGACCTCCTTGAAAATGCTCTATTTTCATTTCTTCCGCAAGCTTTGCTGCCCTCAGTCGAATGGTGACTGTAGACACGCTTCTCCCAGCTGCTCTTTGAACGTGGATCCATTGCTCCAGCTGGTCTTCCAACTCCGGCCACCTCGCCTTGTTTCCGCGGAAACTTAGCGTTGTCTTCTTCACTTGGCGAAGCTCATTTTCCTGCTTCCTCCATTTGCGAACCATGGATTCGTTCACCTTGAATTCTCTCGCAGCTGCTCTGTTTCCGTGTTCCTCGGCGTAACTGATAGCTTTCAGTTTAAATTGTGCTTCATAAGCATGTCTCTTTGCAGGTGCCATTTTCGTTTGTTCTTCGCCAAACCAATGTTGTTTTGCACAGTGCACATACGGGCACCAAATACTACCTACTGGGGGCGTGTCTTTAGCGTCCTCTTTCACGCCCCACCCTTCCCCCTCCTGTCTTGTCCTCTATTACGTCCGCATTTTCTTTGCTGTCCTCAATCACGTCCGCCTTTGCTCTATATAAGCAGCGTTCCGGCAGGCAATGCTGCCAGTCAATCAAGAGGAGCGCTCATGAAAGTCTCACGTGAACACCTGCCGGTCCAAAATTTTGGAACTCTGCGCACACATAAGGCGCTTCGCATTATAAGGCGCCCCGCCCATTTTGGACAAAATTTAAGACTTTTAAGTGCGCCTTATAGTCGTGAAAATACAGTAAGCTTTGCTTCTTCCTACTCCTTTTGGACATGTGGAACTGTGAATTGAATTATGTGATGAATTCCATTGTAACTTGTATGCATGTTCAAATCAAATTAAACCATTAGCACTACCACAGCATATTGCACTCTGACAACATTATATAATGAAATGTAAAAAACATGTTTTTGAGGGAATACAGTATGGACACCAGTATGCCTGTGAATATTCTCATTCAACCAGGTCATTTTATTTTCAGGGCATTGAATCAATCACAAATGGTTTGTTCAAGTTGTCTTAGAAGACGTTTCGCCTCTCATCCGAGCAGGTTTCATCAGTTTATGCTCATGATCAGGTGGGACCCACAAATTAGATGGGACAGCTCTAGCCTGAGAGCTGAGGAGGCAGGTCCAGGCAGGAATGGTTTTGCTCTTGTGGTGTCAAATGACGATCATCGGGATACAATGGAGTGGGGCCTCTGACTGCAAACAATGGTCGTTTGGATGACATCACCTTTGTCAGCATTCCATTCAAATGTAATTGTCACACCTTGCTGTGACACTACTGGTATGTTTGGGTCATTGACTGTCCCTCTGTTTATGGTGCATTTACTTATGCTGATGTCTTGCACTCAGACCCTGGTCCCTCCTGCCTGGGGCGGAGCTGCGGGATGTGCTGCAGCTGCTCATTAATTAACTAACCTACTTATACTCACCTGTTGCTGTTTTCGGCACTCAGCTATTCCTCCGGATAACGATGCTACACCACGCTTCCAAGGTCATCTCCCGAGCAGTTCTGCTACATGTCCCATAGCTCCTTCAAGCCTGGTACAGGTATTCCCTTTTTGTCCCGGTGCCCTTTTGATTTTTCTTATCGCACCGTTGTTTTTTGTTCTTACTGGTAACAGAGACTATTAAAGCCTGTCCTACAACTTCTTTTGTCTTCTGCATCTGGGGATCCATTATAAACTGTTTTCCTGCGCACTCCGCATCACAGTAATGATGGTCATGGAGCCACCTGAAATCAAGGTGACTATACCTTGTTTATTTGTTAGAGGCTAAATGACTGAATCTTTTAGAAAGGGATGAAAATACAGCAATGAATGTGGGAGAAAGGTGGTGTCGCAGACCTCTCCCTCTATTCAGAGATGGCTTCTCTACCTTAATGTGGCTTCCCTCACTCCTCTGTCAAACGGTCTGTCTTCTCTGCCCAGAATGTGTACATGTTTGTCCTCAAAAGAGTGCTTTCTCTTTGAGGTCTTGAGTTGACCAGTTAGCCCATCTGTGTTGTGACATGCGCCTGGTCAGTGGCTGCCACGTCCAGCCAAACCACACTTCCTGATGAGCTGAATGAGTTCTATGCCCGCTTTGACACCCAAACTCCTGATGAGCAGAGAGGGTGGCTGAACCTGGGGAGCACACAGGACTCACCGCTCATGGTGACATCAGCTGATGTGCGCAGGGTTCTGAACAAAACAAACCCACGAAAAGCAGCAGGCCCAGACAACATCTCAGGACGTGCACTTCGGGTTTGCTCATCAGAGCTAGCTGATGTGCTTGCTGACATATTTAACCTGTCGCTTGCACAAGCATCTGTACCGACCTGCTTTAAGTCCACCACCATAGTGCCCGTACCCAAGAAGAGCAACATGACCTGCTTGAATGACTATCGCCCTATAGCACTCACTCCTATTGTTATGAAGTGCTTTGAAAGATTAGTCATGACCCACATCAAAAAGAGCATCCCGGCGGCAACTGTGGACCCTCTACAGTTTGCATGTCGCCAGAACCGGTCCACGGATGATGCAGTCAACACTGCCATCCACACAGCCCTTTCTCACCTACAGGGCCAGGACACATATGTCAGAATGCTATTTATAGACTATAGCTCTGCTTTTAATACAGTCAGCCCCCACAAACTCACAGATAAGCTCCTCACACTTGGCCTGTGTCCCTCCCTCTGTAACTGGGTGTTTAACTTTCTAACAGGCAGACCCCAGTCAGTCAGAGTCCACAACCGCACATCCAGCTCAAGAACTGTGAGCACTGGGGACCCACAGGGGTGTGTGCTGAGTCCGCTCCTCTACACGCTCTTCACCTACGATTGCGTGACCTCCCAGAACAACACCAGCATCATTAAATTTGCAGATGACACTACAGTCAGGACTGATCACTGGTGGTGTTGAAACATCATACAGAAGAGAGGTGGCGGACCTCATAGCTTGGTGTCGGGACACGCAAACTCCTCCACCACGATAAGGTGGTAGCTCAGGGAGGAGTCACACATAATAGTAGTAATGAAATGATTATCTATGATAGTGAACAGAATGATAATTACTGTAATGCACATCATTGTAAAAAAAAACTATAATCATACTGCTGATATCACCGTCGCTGTAATAAAACCAACAACATAATAACACCCTGGTTAACTCAGTGAGTAATGTGGGGAAGTATGTATGTACTGTGAGTGTGCATATGTACAGATATCTCTGTATGTGGGGAAGACTTCATATATATAAAGGTGCAAGAATGTGTGGGCGTGTAATTGTCACTGAGAATGCATGAAAGGAAAGGGGCCGCCTTCCACCTCCCAGAGAGCCCCGCCCCAAATAGCCAGGCCGAGCCCCCGCTGTCAGAAGACCACCAGGCCCACAGGGGCAGGCAGCACAAAGATCAGTGCCCCAAGAGCCAGCCCAGAGAGCACTCCCCCCCGGGAAGACCAGCAAGGGGCTGAAGAGAGGTAATCCCAGCCAAGGACAGGGCTCCGGAGGGCCGGAGGACTGCGGGGATAAGAGGGGGATAAAAAAAAAGAGACAAGGACAAGCAGCAGCAACAACAACAATTGTGACAACAACAACAGAACAACACAAACATACAGAACTACATCAGCAAATGTCTGTGATGACTATGAAGACCCTGACGTAAAGGACAAGATAATATCAACAACCACAATGACAATACTGCAAAAAAAAAAAGAGAGACAAGAGACAAGGACAACAGCAGCAACAACTAAAACATACAGAACGACATCAGCAAATAAATTTCTGTGACAACTATAAAGACGAACAAGGACATAAGGACAAAGGACAAAACAATATCAACAACCACAATGACAACGCTGTCAATGACAGTCACACATAATAGTAGCCATGAAATGATGAACTATGATAGTGATCACAATGACAATACTGCATTGAAACAGTCACACATAATAGTAGTATTGAAATGTTTATCTATGATAGTGAACAGAATGACAATAACTGTAATGCATATCATTGTAAAAACTATAATCATACTGCTGTAATAAAATCAACAACATAATAACACCCTGGTTAACTCAGTGAGTAATGTGGGGAAGTACTGTGTGGGTAGTGGGTATGTACTGTGAGTGTACATACTGTATGTACGTGTGTACAGGTATCTCTGTACAGTATGTGTGCAAGTCTTCATATAAATAAAGGTGCAAGAATGTGTGAGTGTGTAATTGTCACTGAGAATGCATGAAAGGAAAGGGGCCCCCCTCCACCGCCCAGAGAGCCCCACCTCAAATAGCCAGGCCAAGCCCCCACCACCAGAAAGCCACCAGGCCCACAGGGGCAGACAGCAGAAAGATCAGCGCCCCAAGAGCCAGCCCAGAGAGCACCTCCCCCGGGAAGACCAGCAAGAGGCCGCAGAGAGGTAATCCCAACCAAAGACAGGGCGCCGGCGGGCCGAAGGACAGCCAACCCCTGAGACCAGCGAGAGATCACACCCCACAAAGGCAGACGAGTACCGGGGGCTACAAACCGGCAGGCCCAGAGACGCCCCCACAACTGGAAAGAAGCCCGCCCGTGCCGGAAGCGCCAATCCCCGCCCCCCGCCACCCCCACCCCCAGGGAGCAGAGCCCGGCCCGCCCCGGGCCAACCCCCGCCCGACCCCCAACACAGGGCCGCTCTGTGTGCCCTGAAGGCACACCCTCCACCCTCCAGAGATGTATCACCCAGCACTTGACCCCACGGAGCAAACCCCTGTATGCCCCCCCCCAAAAATAAATAACTAAAATAAATAAATAAATAAATAAAAGTACACGCACGCACGCACATACACACTCCTACGCATGCACATACACAACCCTACGCCCCCACGCGCATGCACATATGCACTCCAACGCACTCAAGCGCGCACACCCACGCACGCACACACGCGCGCGCGCACACACACACGCACGCACACACACAGTGGTCGACTGCCCGACACCTGGAAGCCTCACGCTATACCCCGTTGGTAACCCAAGGAGCAGCGTAGCCGGGGACCCCGGAGCCCCAGACATACAATCCAGAACCCAGGCGCGGAGAGCGCGGACCACCGGGGAGCAGGAAGACACCAGGCCACACCCTCCCAACGGTAGGACGCCGCCAGCAAGGCAGACAGGGGAGCCAGCAAGGAGGAAAGCGGGAAACTGAGCAGGCGGGTGGGAAAACGGGCGAGCAGCCAGGCGAACCACCACACAGCGCCAACCGACACCCACGGGCCAGCAAACCCCAAAGAGGGAGCGGGAGCACCGCACCCCAAGCCGCAGGGAGGCCAAGCACTAGAGCCGAGAAGGCGAGACCAGCAGCAGACCAGCCAACGGACCCCACAAACCACCAGAAGCAGCCACATGCCAGCCACATGCCACCAGAGCCGACAGCGCACCACCCGCGCACCGGAGCCCCACCCCCGACAAGCCCGCAGACAGACCGGGGGAGGCGAGGACACAGACAGCGGCCCAGCAGAGCACAAAGCGCAACGACGACAAACGCCCAAGCGCCCGGCAGAGCACAACCCCCCCCAGCGGGCCCGGCCCCAGGGCACCCGCACCCCCACCCCCACCCCGCCACCCAGGCCCACAGTACCCGCAAGCATGACCAAGCCCCAACCCATCAGCAGGCCTGGCGCCCCAGCAGCCGCCACAGCGCAGCAACCACCAGTCCCCGCGGCGGCACACGGGCCACCCGCAGCACTGGCACCGCCCCCCGGAGACCGCCGAACCCGCCCCAAGAGCGCAGAGGCGCCCGCAGCACGTGTCAGTCCAGGGGAAGCACCGCAAGCCGCCCCCCCGGCGCAAGCCCCGGCATCAACAGGCCCCAGAGGGCCACCCAGGTAAGGGCAGGAGAACCAGACATAGGCATCCCACAGGCCAGGCCACCCCGGACGAGCCAGTGCACGAGGCAATCCAGGCCGCCCCACCGGTGTATGTGATAAGGTGTGAGTGTGTCTATAATGCAATTTAAAAAAAAAATAAATGAATAAAATAAAATAAAAGAGGAGCGCTACGAAAAGCTGGTCTCTGTGTCCCTGAGGGGTGTATCTGTGTGCATGTATATGGGGTGTATGTGGATGATATCTAATGATGCAATTAAAATCGGGGGACAGCTGCCGCTCAGAAGGTCCCTCACCTGACCAGCCCCCCCAAACCCTAAGTGTCTACTGTGCGATTAAAATTAGGGGGCAACAGGTCAGTGGCACGGCAGGAGCAAAGGAGCCCTGCAAGGCAGCTCCCCTCCCCAACCACGCCCGACCGTAGGCCACCCCCCAAAGTCCTATATATATGTGAGGTAGTGCAGTGGCACAGGAAGGACGGGGGCCCCACACCCCAACGCCGCCCAAACCGAGCAGGGGGGGACCAAGGACACATGACCGACCGGCCACCCACCACAGCCCAGGCTCGGGCGAGCCACAGGCTGCAGGACACACCACAGGCCCTACCCGGGCCGCCAGGATGCCCAGTCTGGCCCACCCAACTCCCCAGAGGCGATACCCCCGGCGCCCCCTAACACCGGAGCCCCACCGGAGATAGAGTCCACAGCGCCACCCCCAAACCGCCAAACACCACGGACCAGCCACACGCCCCAAGGCCCACGCGTCTCCCGCATACCACCACGGCCGGCAAGGGAGCAACACCACGACAACCACAAGAGCACCGGACCCCACATAGAGCGGAGCACGGCCACACACACGAAGCACGCAAGCCAGAGGCGCCAGGGAGGGACAGAGAAGCAAGCACCGCACGACAGGGCCCACGAAAGGAGCGGCCCTCCGCCCGGCGCCCAAGCAGATGCCCCTGCCCGCCCCGCCCTCCGCCACGCCAAAGACCGGCCAGCACTCCACCCCCCACCCATCCACCAACACGCCAAGGGAGAAATCCCGGAGGGAGGGAGAAAACTACTGGCCAGGAAGCAGAGACCAGCCAGACACCAGCAGATAGCAGGGACCGCCCGCCAGCCCCCCGCCAGCCCCACCCCCAAGCCCCTGGCCAAAGCCACCCCCCGACCGCCCCACCCCGGAGCAAGCATCCCCCCGCCGATCCCGGCCAGCGCCACGCAGAAGAACACCACGCCGCCCGCCCCCACGCGCAGACCCCGCCCCACCCCCAGAGGCAAAGGAGGCGAGGGAGAGCCAGCGCCACCAGCCGCACACGGGCCCCCCCACTAGCAGTAGGCGCCCGGCACCCGCAGGAGGCAGAGACAGACGCCCTCACCCCCCTGAGAGTCAGGTCAGGGAATTAATTATTGGTGCCCATGTAGACTGAAATTCTGACATTTGTTCCTTAGATTCACCAGACATTCTCTCCATAGCTATATGATCTAACAAAAGATTTTTGTAAAGAGCTATGTTCACTTTCTTCCTTGATTTCCAATTGATGAGAATGGTTTTCTTGGCGATGCTTAATGCAGTGATGAGAAGCTGTGTTTGGTTTGTTTCTACATCAATTGTGGAGAGATCGCCCAGCAGGCATAGTAAAGGGGAGGTAGGAATGGAGAACCCAAGTGCCAAAGATAGGTCCTCACACACTCCGTGCCAAACATTTTTAATGGGAGCACAGGTCCACATGGAGTGTAAGTAGTCATCTATTCTATGGTCTGAGCAGTGTGTACAGATGTTAGAGTCAGTTCAGCCCATTCTAAACATTCTATGTCCTGTGTAGTGTACTCTATGAATGATTTTAAACTGAATCAGCTGTAGGTTGGGATTATTGATTAACCGCGAAACATTAAGACATATTTGCTTCCAGAGTTCAGGGTCACAGCTTGTAGATAAATCTGAGTTCCATTTGGAGATTGGTACTCCGATTGTGTTATCATTTTTTGAAAGTAGAACATACAATTTAGATAATGATTTAGGAGCAGATATTTTTAAAAATCGGTCAATCGTGGAATTGCTTTCCCATTATATAGTCCTGAAGCTTGCTTTAATTATAGATTTAATTTGTATGTATTCAAGAAATTTGTTATTTATTCCATACTGTGTAACAAGGTCGTGAAATGAGATAAAGTTGTTTCCTATAATTATATTTTTCATACAACTTATTCCTTCTTCGTGCCATGTTGGGAAATTTAATGGTTTCTTTTTAAGCAAGATGTCAGGATTATTCCAGACGGGAGTGTATTGGCAAGGAGTGAGCGAGAATTTTGTTATTTTTAGAAATTCCGACCAAGCTGTCAGAGTGGTGCTTATATTTATACTTTTAAAACAATTATTTTTCTGGAGGATTTGGCTAATGAAGGGCAGGTTACAAATTGGGATTTCCTGACTAAGTGATTGTTCTATGGCTAGCCATAAATAATCCAATGGGTTAGGGTTGATCCATTTTAAGATATACTGTAACCTGTTTGCAAGGAAGTAGTTGGAGAAGTTTGGGAGTTCTAAGCCCCCATATTCTTTCGATTTTTGTAACGTTTTGAGACTTATTCGTGCTGGCTTATTTTTCCAAAGAAATTTACTTATATATGAATCTAATGACTTGAACCAAATTATAGATGGTTTGGTGGGGATCATGGAAAATAGATAATTAACCTTTGGTAAAATCATCATTTTCACGGTGGATACTCTGCCTGTAAGTGAGATGGGCAAGGTTCTCCAACGTGCAAGATCATCCTCTATTGACTTCAGTAGTGGAGTATAATTCAAGCGGATCAGGTCTGACATGTTGGAGGAAATGTTAATACCCAAATACTTAATGTTCCCTGAACACAGTGGTATAGAGGGGGTGCTCTGGAAACCAAAGTTAATGGGCAGTACTGTGGATTTAGACAAGTTAATGGAGTAATCTGAGAAGGTGCTATAATTGTTAATGAGTGAGATAGATTGGTGAAGTGAAGAATGTGAATGTGGTGTCAGACTGTTACACCCACGGTGTAAGAAGGAGAGGTTCCGCAGGTCCTTCATACCGACCGCTGTCAGGCTCTACAACACCTGCACCACCTGAACCATGTTGTAGTCACGATGCTTTACTTTACTTTACTTTACTGTTCTCTTTACTTGTCTTGCTTGCTTGCTGCTGTAACAAGTAAATTTCCCCGCTGTGGGATAAATAAAGTACATAAAATACAATCTAGGAAGAGTAATACATCATCAGCATAAAGGCTTATCTTATGATGAACATTTGTGGTGTGGATCCCTTTCATATTTATATGTTGTCGAATTGCAGCTGCAAGAGGTTCGATAAAGATAGCAAATAGTGAGGGAGAGAGTGGACACCCTTGCCTCGTACCTCTTTGTAAAGTAAATTCTGGAGAGATGTGATTGTTGGTCCGAACAGAGGCCTTTGGGGTGTTGTATAGTATTTTAATCCATGTTCTAAATGAATCTCCAAAGCCAAATTTTTGTAGTGTTGCAAAGAGAAATTTCCAGTTTACTCTGTCAAATGCATTTTCAGCATCTAATGAGACAATGTGGAGTAATCAATCAGATTGATTAGACGGCGTACGTTGCTAGTTGAGTTTCTCCCCTTGATAAATCCTGATTGATCAGGGTGTATTATATGAGGGGTAACTTTTTCCATCCTTATAGCTAACGCTTTGCATATTATTTTAAGATCTGCATTAATCAGTGAAATTGGACGATAACTGGAAGGTAGTGTTGGGTCCTTATCTGGTTTCAGCAGGAGACTGATTGTAGCTGAGTTCATGTTTGGAGTCAAGCATGAACTGTCTTTAATTTCCAAAACCATTCTAAGAAATATTGGAGATAGTAATGACCAGAATGTTTTATAAAACTCGGCAGGGAAACCGTCAGGTCCTGGTGCTTTGTTATTCGGCAACCGGTGTAGAGCGTTATGGAGTTCTATTCATGAAATGGGTACATCTAAGTTGGTCACCTGTTCGTCATTTAATTTTGGTAATTCTATGGTGTTGAGAAATGTTTCGATATCTGGGAGAGATGGTTTAATCTGAGGTGGATTTTTCTAAAAGCTCCTAAAGACGGAATTAATTTCCTCCGGGAGGTGAGTGATGTGACCTCCTTAGTTTCTAATGGATGAGATAGAGCTTTTTTCTTTATTGACTTTTAGTTGGTTAGCTAAGTATTTTCCGTGTTTATGCTCAAACTTTTCCAAACGTAGTCTCTGCAGTTGGAACAGAATTTTCTTGTCAGTAATTTCTTTTAAGTCTAGTTTCAGTTGTGAGTCAGCATAAGCTGCTTCGACTGTGGCATGGTCACTAATGGTGATAGGGTGTATGTGAATGTTTGAAATGTCAGATATGATTGAGTTGCTTGTCAAAAAGTAGTCAATACGAGAGTAGGTGTGGTGCACTGGTGAGAAATAAGTATATTCCCTGTGAGTAGGGTGATAAGAGTGCCAAGCATCACAAAGACCAAAATCATTCATGTATTTCTTCAGTATCGATGTTTATTGAGACTCACGATGTCTCCCAGCTGGGCTAGACCTGTCCACTTCTGGATTAAATACTAAGTTGAGGTCCCCTCCCAAGATCATACTTGTATCCAAATGTGCAGAGAGAGAAGAAAAGAAGGCATGAAAGAAGGAGGGGTCGTCAACATTCGGACCATATATGTTGGCAATGCAGAAATGTACATTATCAACAGATATGTTCATAATTATATATCTCCCTTCTGTGTCTGGAATAGTGTTGTGGAGTGTAAAATTCACCCTCCTGTTAATTAAAATAGCTACCCTCTCTGTTTGGAGTTGTAACTTGCTAAATATGTGTGTGGTAACTGTGGTGAGTGAAGTGTATGGACAGCTGACTTGGACATGTGAGTCTCTTGTAATAAGACAATGTCTGCTTGGGTGTTCTTCAAATGGTGAAAACTTTGTTGTCTTTTTTCTATCGAACCAACTCCCCTGACATTCCAAGTGACAAACTGTCATGAGTTCATCCTAAACTAGCTTTAGTGATGTGTGTAAACAAGATCAAATGTGAAGTATGTGTACCTGGAAGTAAAAATCATGGGAGTATATACAGTACATTTAAATGTATGCTTAATTTGTACATAGGCAAAGTGTAACATAGTAATCCTGAATGAACTAAGCCAACTAAAGTGAGGACGTGATGTGTTTTTATGCATAAGTGAGATGAGCGTGCTTGTGAGTAGTTGTGATATCCATGTCAATCGTAGAATATGATGTGTATGTGTAGGAGAATGCGTGCACGTGTGTGTATTTGTGTGAATAGCTTGAATTTGGTTGAGTTTTGACTTTGAGGGTGTATGATGTCACTGTGAGGAGATGCTGATGAAGGAGACAGCTGGCAGACAAGAGGATATGTGACAATATGATTAGGGGAGAAAACGTGAGACAGAGGGGGGAATAGAAGAGGAAGAAACAGAAGAAGAAAAAAAGGACAAAGAAGAAGAAAGGCTGTGCATACATACAGTGGGATAGAGAGAGAAAAAAATGGGGGGGAGGGGTAAAGTGGGAGCAGACAGTAACATTGTAAATGCTACAAGTGTGTGTGCTGCGAGATAGAAAGAAAAGTTACCTGGTTGAGATAGATCATTAGTTACCATATCAATACAGCCACGGTGTTACTTCCTGGTCGCGGTAAAGTTGTCCATTGACGAAGAGTTTATCCACCGTGATGACAGCTCGGCATCCCTCGTTGATGAACTTCCTCCGAACAGGGAATAGGCGCCTGTCGAGGATTTCTCGGGGGAATTGATCGTTGACGCTGAAGTCCGTCCCCTTCAGCTCCCGGCCTCGGCCCTTCACCTGTTCCTTCCTGACACTACATTACCTCATTCGCGCCTTTATAATATTTCTGGACCGGAACTACAGGCACTTAAAGAATATGTCTCGTCTTCTCTCGCCTCGGAGCTTATCCTGAAGAGCTGGTCTCTGTGTCCCTGAGGGGTGTATCTGTGTGCATGTATATGATAGGAGTGTATGTGGATTATAGCTAACGATGCAATTAAAATTGGGGGACAGCTGCAGCATGGTCGGCCCCTCACCTGCTCAGCCGCCCCAAACCCTAAGTGTCTACTGTGCAATCAAAATTGAGTGGCATGGCAGGGGCAAAGGAGCCTCTGCAAGACAACTCCACTCCCCCACCACACCCGACCGTCGACCCACCCCCCAAAGTCTTATATGTATGTGGGGTGGTGCAGCGGAACAGGAAGGATGAGGGCACCACAAGCCCACACTCCAACACCGCTCAAACAAAGCGAGGGGGGACCAAGGACACATGACCAACAGACCACTCAACACAGCACAGGCTGGCAAGGGAGTCACACCACAGCGACCACAAGAGAACCAGACCCCACGTAGAGCGGAGTATGGCCACATCCACGAAGCACGCAAGCCAGAAGCGCCAAGGAGGGACACAGAAGCAAACACCACACGACAGGACCCACAAGAGGAGCGACCCCCCGCCGGACGCCGAAGCACACGCCCCACTCACCACGCTGCAGACAAGCCATCACCCCACCCCCCCGCACATCCACTAACACGCCAAGGGAGACATCCGGGAGGCAGGCAGACAACTGCCAGCCAGGAAACAGAGACTAGCCAGACACCAGCAAGAAGTGGGGCCCGTCCACCAGCCCCCTGCCACACCCGCCCCCAAGCCCCGCACCAAAGCCACCTCCAACCACCCCACCCCAGAGTAAGCATCCCCCCCGCCAATCCCGGCCAGCGCCACGCAGAAGAACACCCCGCCCCCTGCCCGCACGGGCACCGCACCCATCCGCCCGCAGCCCCCACCCACCCCCCATCCACCACACCACAGCGACCCCGTCCCCGAAGGGAGAAAGGAAGGCATCCCCCGACCCCAGCACCATGCATCCTCCATACCAAGCCCAAACTGCATATCCTAGACCCCTACTCCCACGCACCCCGGGCATCCCAGCATGCAGGCCACAAAGAGAGAAGGGCCCTCCAGGCGGGCATGGTCCCCAGAGCAATCAACAATGCCCAAAAGCTCCCAGTCACCGGGGGGACAGCCACAAGAGCTGGAGGGCATCACGCAGTCCACACATCACACATACCATACACAAATAAATAGATAAAATACGTAATAAAATAAATAATCATAATAATAAAAATGAAATAAACAGAAAAAAAAAAAGTCATCCCTCAATCCACCCTTCCACTCAGGGGAGTTAGCTCCGCAGAGGGAGCTGGGCTCAAGCACCCATGCCCCCACCGAGAGGAGAGGCCGCCCCCCACACCCCACACCGGACGACCGCACGTGGCAGCCGAGCCCAGGGCAGACCCCACCCACCCACCGAAGCAAGGGAGGCCGAGCGAGGGCCAGAGCCACCAGATGCACACGGGTATCCCCAGCAGCAGTAGGCACCCGGCACCTGCAGGATGCGGCACCCTGCCCACCCACCAACCCGGAGGGCGACCCACGCCACCCCCGGGATGGCTTGTAGATAAATCTGAGTTCCATTTGGAGATTGGAACGTCGATTGTGTTGTCGTTTTTTGAAAGTAGAACATATAATTTAGATCATGTTTTAGGGAAAGATATTTTTAAAAGTTGTTCATGTTTAATGGTGGCATTGCTTTCCCATTATATAGTACTAAAACTTGCTCTAATTATAGATTTAATTTGTGTGTATTCAAGAAATTTGTTATGATTTATTCCATACTGTGTAACAAGGTCGTTAAATGAGATAAAGTTGTTTCCTTTAATTATATTTTTCATACAACTTATTCCTTTTTCGTGCCAGGTTGGGAAATTTAATGGTTTCTTTTTAAGCAAGATGTCAGGATTATTCCAGAAGGGAGTGTATTGGCAAGGAGTGAGCGAGGATCTAGTTATTTTTAGAAATTCCCACCAAGCTGTCAGAGTGGTGCTTATATTTATACTTTTAAAACAATTATTTTTCGGAGGATTTGGCTAATGAAGGGCAGGTTACAAACTGGGATGTCATGGCTAAGTGATTGTTCTATGGCTAGCCATAAATAATCCAATGGGTTAGGTTTGATCCATTTTAAGATATACTGTAACCTGTTTGCAAGGAAGTCGTTGGAGAAGTTTGGGAGTTCTAAGCCACCATATTGTTTAGATTTTTGTAACGTTTTGAGACTTATTCGTGCTAGATTATTTTTCCAAAGAAATTTATTTATATATGAATCCAATGACTTGAACCAAATTATAGATGGTTTGGTGGGGATCATGGAAAACAGATAATTAAACTTTGGTAAAACCATCATTTTCACGGTGGATACTCTGCCTGTAAGTGAGATGGGCAAGGTTCTCCAACGTGCAAGATCATCCTCTATTGACTTCAATAGTGGAGTATAATTCAAGCGGATCAGGTCTGACAGGTTGGAGGAAATGTTAATACCCAAATACTTAATGTTCCCTGAACACAGTGGTATAGAGGGGGTGCTCTGGAAACCAAAGTTAATGGGCAGTACTGTGAATTTCGACCAATTAATGGAGTAATCTGAGAAGGTGCTATAATTGTTAATGAGTGAGATAGATTGGTGAAGTGAAGAATGTGAATTATCTAGGAAGAGTAATACATCATCAGCATAAAGGCTTATTTTATGATGAACATTTGTGGTGTGGATCCCTTTAATATTTATATGTTGTCGAATTGCAGCTGCAAGAGGTTCGATAAAGATAGCAAATAGTGAGGGAGAGAGTGGACACCCTTGCCTAGTACCTCTTTGTAAAGTAAATTCTGGAGAGATGTGATTGTTGGTCCGAACAGAGGCCTTCGGGGTGTTGTATAGTATTTTAATCCATGTTCTAAATGAATCTCCAAAGCCAAATTTTTGTAGTGTTTCAAAGAGAAATTTGTAGTTTACTCTGTCAAATGCTTTTTCAGCATCGAATGAGACAATTGTGGTTTCTAAATTATGGATGATAGAGTAATCAATCAGATTGATTAGACGGCGTACGTTGCTAGTTGAGTTTCTCCCCTTGATAAATCCTGATTGATCAGGGTGTATTATATGAGGGGTAACTTTTTATCTGCATTAATCAGTGAAATTGGACAGAGAAATGACTACCCACCTTTCGTCAAAATGTGATGACATCATATGAATTTAATCGTTAAAAATAATAGCTGGAAACTAACTGTCAAAAAGTGACTAATGATGTTTATATATGTAAGGGACCGTTTTGCTCATATACGGTGATGTCATTTTGGGTTTGGTGTGGATGTGTGCGGGGTGAGCTGATGGTCTGGTATTTGTAGCATTTATGATGTGTATATTTCTCGTGGTATTAAATTATGAAAATGTTTAAACATGTGTTCTGAAATTATATCTCCTTATTGTCTGGTATTTGTAGCATTTATGTAGTGCATATTTCTCATGGCATTAAATTGTGAGTAAGTTTAAACATGTATGTGAAGTATGTGAAATACCGGGCCCAAATTGTTATATGGAAAAGGACTCAACTACTCCCTCTGCTGTTTTAAGAAATGAATTGCTGGGCATTGTTGCTTAATCAAGTGACAGCTAGCATGATTGTTCAATAAACCGTATGGTAAAAGCATGGGTGTATGACATGTCTGTACAGGCATTCTCATGTTTCTTTACAAAATCAGATATATTTTTCTATTAGCATTCTGCTAATTCATAAAAATTCAAAAAAGTTATTTGTCCACTGCTTCAGTTGGATAAAATCTCAAATGTCTCATTCAACTCTCTTAAAGTTCCAGAGATCTTCTCACACATAGCAACAGTCTGAGCTGAGCTAAACTTTGTTTATGATCCTCCCGTCGTGAATCTTCGCGGCGTTTACTCACAAGAAGCTGATAACGTTGGCCAGGGAATTTGTTTAAAAAAAGCATGCGTCTTGTTGTTTAAACATGTCTGGGATGAATATGATACTGTCATCTCAATCTTCGTATGAGAGTATGAGAGGCCCCTTTATGAGAGGCCCCTTGAGAGATAATTCATACTTGGTTTCACACGCAATATCATAATCTCACATGTACACCACTATACTCTCTTAAAAACACTATCATACTCTCACACATACACTATCATACTCTCACACATACACCATCATACTCTCTTAAAAACACTATCATACTTTCACACATACACCGTCATACTCTCTTAAAAACACCATCATACTCTCACACATACACCATCATACTCTCACACATACACTATCATACTCTCACACATACACCATCATACTCTCTTAAAAACACTATCATACTCTCACACATACACTATCATACTCTCACACATACACCATCATACTCTCACACATACACAATCATACTCTCACACATACACCATCATACTCTCTTAAAAACACTATCATACTCTCACACATACACCGTCATACTCTCTTAAAAACACCATCATACTCTCACACATACACCATCATACTCTCACACATACACCATCATACTCTCTTAAAAACACTATCATACTCTCACACATACACCATCATACTCTCTTAAAAACACTATCATACTCTCACACATACACTATCATACTCTCACACATACACCATCATACTCTCACACATACACAATCATACTCTCACACATACACCATCATACTCTCTTAAAAACACTATCATACTCTCACACATACACCGTCATACTCTCTTAAAAACACCATCATACTCTCACACATACACCATCATACTCTCACACATACACCATCATACTCTCTTAAAAACACTATCATACTCTCACACATACACTATCATACTCTCACACATACACCATCATACTCTCACACATACACTATCATACTCTCACACATACACCATCATACTCTTTTAAAAACACTATCATACTCTCACACATACACCATCATACTCTTTTAAAAACACTATCATACTCTCACACATACACCATCATACTCTCTTAAAAACACTATCATACTCTCACACATACACCATCATACTCTCTTAAAAACACTATCATACTCTCACACATACACCATCATGTGAATGCAAATAATCATGTATAAGGATCCAAATGTCAGTGAATGTAAGACAGAATGGTAGGGTATGTGAATGAGAATAGTTGTTTGTGTGAGAGAGTTTGATTGAAACGGAAACAGTCCTGAATT
This sequence comes from Dunckerocampus dactyliophorus, assembly GCF_027744805.1. NCBI lineage: Eukaryota > Metazoa > Chordata > Actinopteri > Syngnathiformes > Syngnathidae > Dunckerocampus > Dunckerocampus dactyliophorus. The sequence goes on from NC_072821.1 coordinate 39,591,631, forward strand.
CTCAGTGCCTGACTGGCTATCTTTGACGAAGCTGGAGGAAGCAGGATTTCATGGACATGGCCCACCTTCCCAATCAATGACTGATAGAAGAAGATGGCGGACCGGGAGAAACTCAGTGAAGCCATTGGCCTTTTAAACAACATTTTGAACTCTCCAACTGTTATCACAACAATGTCAGAAATGTTGGATCAAAGGCAACAGACACCCACAGGTGCCTCTTCTAACGCGACTGTGGAGGAGGAAATGCGGCGGATCTTCAGGGCTAGCTCATCAGGTGTATCAGGAAGTGCCAGTAGCACTTCGTCTGGATCTAGCCTGAACCAAGTGATGCAACCTCGATATCGAACTCAACAGTATTTCGGTGGATGGGCTTCAAAGTCAAGGAAGAGGTGAGTTTATTGAATAAGCTTTAATCATTTATTTAGCCGCGGATGTTTTTTTTTATTTAAGCTACCGCTTAATAATAATACTGCTTCTACGCTAACACATTAGCATTAACACTAGCAGTTACTTTTGTCAGTATTCGTTAAGGGACAGTGAAAATGTTAAAAGTGAGACGTTGTAGTGTTTCGTTAAAATTAACGCTGCTGAATAACATTAAGCCCGCATACTACCTAACTAATTTAACCTGTAAACCTAGGGCTGGGCAATTAGCTATTTGAAAAGTAACCTAAACCAACATTCAGAACTGACTTAGTGTTAATGTCAGGTATTTTCCAACAACTTTACGTAACGTTACATCTTAAAATGACAACAGTTAATATTACTCAAGGCTTGAGTACAGGTCAGTCTGCTGTGTGGAGCCATTTCATAACGTAAGTAGCGTTAACAGAATAGGCGAACAGCTCATTTCAGCTGCGCTCGGGTGTCGCGACACCTGTCCACTTGCGATTCCGTGTGGTTGCACTCAGAGCAGTCATGTTAGCACTAAGACTGAATGTAACAGCGAATGTTCAAAATGAGCTATAGTATCTATTCTAAGTAAACGAGAATCAAGTTGAGTTCATGAGTTTTGTTTAGCAGCAACCTTGTACAGTAACGGTGGTAACTCCAAAGTTAGCGACAGTTTAACCCTGAAGCAGCGAATGAGTCTCCACTGATGACAGTTAGGAAACTAAACAACTTGTTTCACACGTAGCACGCTGTTATTAAAATCTAGTTCTTACCAAAGTAATTATGTTAGTCACCAGATGTGTGAAACTAAGCCTGTACTTAGATTTTCCTGTTTTAGAAAAGATAAACCTGAAAGCCTTCATAACTACTATATGTAACATAAATGTGACTCAGCTATAATTTATGTTCAATGCAAAGAGTTAATAAGAGACAATAAAGACGTGTGCACATATTTATTAAGATAACAACTAGCTAAAGTTAATAGTGTGGATGTTATTGCCATTGCCAGCTGAAAATGTTATGTAATGCATTATGTATTGAGACAAGGCTCTTTTTAATTACTGTCCTCTAAATGTTTGATTGTCTTGCATTGATTGTAAGTTGCTCTGGACAAAAAAGTTTGCTAAATGACTAAATATAATGATAATGTTTTCTTTTTTAGGCCGACCTCCTTAAATCACCCTACCTTTAATAAGGACATCATACTGCTACCTGATTCTACATGGGATGAAGTCTGCAAACACAAAACCAAAAGAAGGCTTCATGAAAGTTGCTATATTTTAAGTGCCTTTGAGATGAGGAAAATGTGGGACTGTCATTGCAGAGATAAGAGAAGCATTCAAGGACAGAATTCCTGAGGATGTCAGGTATTTTTTAATATTACGACATTGCACGTTATACTTTATGGGTTTTGTTGATACAGGGTGGTTTTGAAATTGAATTCTATTTTTTCTTGTTTGTTATTCAGTATTGATCTTTTGATGGCATGTGGAAACAAACTGATTTCACCAAAGTTGTGTGAGGGCCAGGAACTGAATGGCTTTATGATTCACAAGGTGTTCAAATCAAAGGCAGTGTACATTAGGCCATCGACAAATCTTCCATTTCCGGTAAGCTATTTAAAAAAATGTCAAGCAGTGTGTTCCTATCTCAATTGGACCATACAGTTTTCATGGTTTGGCAATGGGTTTAACCCAACATTTTCTAAAAACATATTTTTTGTTGTTAAGTCTGACAGCACAGATTCGGAGGACAGTTGTGTGGAGGTTGACGCTACATCAGCATCTAGTGACCACAGTACCAGTCAGACCAGTGACTGTATGACCACAAGGGCCAGGGGAAACCAAACTGCATCAATACAGCAGATCTCTAGTTATCCTTTCACAAGAAGGGCCAGAGCTAACCAGCTCTCTGCAACACAGCAAGCATCCAGCGATGTCTTGACCAGAGCTAACCAGCCTTCTGCAACACAGCAAACATCCAGCGATGTCATGACCAGAGCTAACCAGCCTTCTTCAACACAGCAAACATCCAGTGTCATTGACTTAGATAGTGTTGGCACGGTGAACCAGACACCATCAGCTAGTGATGACAACTATGCTGCCTACCTTTCGATCATGGGTTCCATCTCAGACCTTTCTTCTGATGATGATCCAAACAATTGATGAATTAAGCAACTCATTACCATCTCTAAAGTACCCTGTAAAATAAACTATTTGCACACATTACAACAACTACATTTTCAAAATTGAGACATATTACACATACAAAAACAAAATTTTAACCACAACGATAAATTCTGTGTAGTCTTTCTTCTGGTTCTTCTAAAAATGATTGCTAGCTTGTACATTTGGGATTAAATTGGATTTGAAATTGTTTGGCGAGTCTGAACAGATTTATTTCAGATTGTCAAAGACAAAACATATTTCACATTTTTTGCCATCCTAGATTTCATCCTAACTTGTGCTGGCATCTTGGATTTTCGAGGAACGTGTTGTTCCATTTTGGAGGGACTACCTGCAGGATGTTGAAGGTAATTATTTGCTAGATATGTTAGATATGGCACTGTCTCATGCTTTTGTCATGTTTACAAATTGTACATATACTGGGCTAGGAGAAAATACATGGACTACTAATTGTAATGAACATTCATTATTCTCAGAGGTTGAATCAAAAGGATTTTGGTTTTTCCCTAACCTTTGCTAATGCCACCATTTGGCCAAGTTGTCAACTTTTGTTCCCATATTGGGTCTCTCTTTCAGTCTTTCCTTTTTTTTCCATTTATCCTTTTTTTGTTTTTGTTTTTTAAGTTTTTTACTCATTTTCCCTTCCTCTATCTTTACTCTTTGCTTCCTTTCTTTTTGCAATCTGTCTCCTCTAGAATTGATTGTCTTTCCATTATATACCTTTTAAATAATTTTACTGTATATGCTATTTTTGTAGTTCTAGTAACTTTTTCTTTTTTCTTTCACTCCTCTCCTTAAATTCTTTTCATCTATCACTTTCATTTCTCTCTTTTCTTTGTCTTACATTCCTTTTGGAGCTTTCTATATGGTACTTTTTACTTTCTGGTATAATTGCTGTAAATTCTCATTGTTGTCTTTGGTGTTTGCTTGCTTGTTTTTCTGTGTGTTAGAGCAAGAGGGATCCTCAAAGCTAGGTAAAATCCTAGCTTTTGCAACGGGTGCAAGTGTCATCCCTCCGGTTGGCTTCTCCCCTCAACCATCAGTTGATTTCTTGCATGATCAGCCTGTCAGCTCCAGACGCTGTTTGCCAATGGCAAACACCTGCATCAACTGCCTTATGTTGCCGCTGCTTGACACATACGAGGATTTCAGGGAGAGTATGGACTTTGCATTAGGTAACACACAGGGTTTTGGTAGAGAATAATATATGGACTGTGAACATTCAAGCTTAGCCATTTGCAGAAAAATGTTGCATTTGATGCTATTACAGGTAACTATTACAGTTTGAAAAAAAACAAACATATTTTCAGTAGTGAGCCCAAACTTTTTTTTTTTCCAATAACCAATGCATTCACAGGCTGTATAGAATACCTTTTTTCTGTCACATTATTTTTTGATCAACTAACTAAAACTTTGAATATATGTGACTAGTGGAGTGGTGGGGAGGTTATTTTTGTTTTTTGTTTTTTTAGGGTATAGAAGCCCAGTGGTGCAAAAATATCTAAATGTTGGTTACATTATTCAGTCTGTTGTGAGATAAACTGTTTAGCTTAGCACTTTGCATAAAAGTACTATATGCAGCCATTTACCATTTATCTGTTAGAGTACAATGCACAGTGTTCTAGTACTCAAGCATCCTTGTTACTGTTCACTAATAAAATTCGCCAGGCCTAAAAATAATTGTATGCCGTGGTTACCATCATCACTCAGTGGGTCTACTGTCTTTGAATTCTGTTCAGAACTGTTTGATTTGCATTAAAGTTGTTTACTGGAACAACAATATTGTTTTCAGTCTCTAACTGTAGAGGGGTGTCTTCATTGATTTCCAAGGTATCATTTCCTGCTAAAATGTCCTGAATTGCACTGTTAAGAACCCCTTCCTGCCACAGTTGGAGAGGTGTTTGTCCTCCTTGTGTGGATAATCCATGATTGTTCCACTAATTTCGGAATTCTGCAGCCGCCCTCTGAACTCTTGGCAAGTACTGTAGATGTAGTGCAGACAAAACAGATGGAGTTCATCTGTAGAATCCAGTATGCCCTCATTTTCCATGAAGGTGAAGAGGTTACTGAAGTGGAATGAGACAACTCTGTTTATGATAGTGTTTTTTAAGAGAGTATGATGGTGTATGTGTGAGAGTATGATAGTGTATGTGTGAGAGTATGATGGTGTATGTGTGAGAGTATGATAGTGTTTTTAAGAGAGTATGACGGTGTATGTGTGAGAGTATGATAGTGTTTTTAAGAGAGTATGATAGTGTATGTGTGAGAGTATGATAGTGTATGTGTGAGACTATGATAGTGTTTTTAAGAGAGTATGATGGTGTATGTGTGAGAGTATGATGGTGTATGTGTGAGAGTATGATAGTGTATGTGTGAGAGTATGATAGTGTTTTTAAGAGAGTATGATGGTGTATGTGTGAGAGTATGATTGTGTATGTGTGAGAGTATGATGGTGTATGTGTGAGAGTATGATAGTGTATTTGTGAGAGTATGATAGTGTTTTTAAGAGAGTATGATAGTGTATGTGTGAGAGTATGATAGTGTATGTGTGAGACTATGATAGTGTTTTTAAGAGAGTATGATGGTGTATGTGTGAGAGTATGATGGTGTATGTGTGAGAGTATGATAGTGTATGTGTGAGAGTATGATAGTGTATGTGTGAGACTATGATAGTGTTTTTAAGAGAGTATGATGGTGTATGTGTGAGAGTATGATGGTGTATGTGTGAGAGTATGATAGTGTATGTGTGAGAGTATGATAGTGTTTTTAAGAGAGTATGATGGTGTATGTGTGAGAGTATGATTGTGTATGTGTGAGAGTATGATGGTGTATGTGTGAGAGTATGATAGTGTATGTGTGAGAGTATGATAGTGTTTTTAAGAGAGTATAGTGGTGTACATGTGAGATTATGATATTGCGTGTGAAACCAAGTATGAATTATCTCTCAAAGGGCCTCTCATAAGTATGTTTGATTTCCAGTGATCGATCTGACTTCACCTGTACCACTGGCGATAGTGTCACCTCAGCAAAACCCAGTGCATGGTTTTGGTGTGTCCATTACAACGCCAGCGAACTCGAGTCACAGTAAGTTAAACAAATGTGTGCAGGATTTAATGAATATAGATTTATGTGAAGAATTATCTCTGTATGCATTGTGTAAATAGTGATGAATAATAGGGTCTGCTCTGTAACTTCAGCAGACGGCCCCTCAACTCTGGACCATGCGGTCGGACATTACACTGCGGGAATCGTGGAAAACACTTTAACACCGCCGGTCCAAAACCCAATGCAATTTATTGTGGGCTTTACAACGACACCGAACTCAAGTCATGGTAAGTTCAACAAAATGTGTGTATATACACATTTATGTCAGGAATTATCTCTGTATGTAATGTGTAAATGTTGATGAATAACATTATTCATTCTGCGCTAGGGATTGCGCCAATCACGCCCTCAATGCTTGACAACATAGAATTTGTGGAAAACACAGCAGAGTTGGACGTGGGACAAGAAACGGGAGGGGCGGAGATGTCTGGCACCGGAGTCTACAACCAGGAAAGATATCATTATTTTCCATATAGTGAAAGTGAATATGTTGACATGCAAGCTCTCAATCAGAGGGATATAGTCTCAGACAGTGATGGAATTGAAACAGTGGATTTCAACACCTCTGTGCTAATTGTCGAACAAGTGTTCAGAAGATACATGTATGATATAGCATGTTTAAATCGGCACATGATTGAGAATTTATATCATCAACTCAGACAGAACATTAGACGCAGACATCCCATCAATTCACATCCAGTTAACACTAGGCGTGCCACTCGTGAACAAAGAACTCTGTCACAAAGAGTCCATCGCAGGTTGCAATTTGAAGACAAATTTTTTGGTCGGCTAATAAAATAAAGAAAAATGGCTGAAGCAGATGACAACAATTCGCCTGAAATTAGAGAACATTTTCTCCAGTTGATCTCTGAGATGAACGGTGAAAGATCCAGGGATAGTCACACTTCTCCCCAAAATAGTCCACTTCACCCTCAACAAGATTCTACAGAAAATGAAGTTTTTCTTCCAACACATGATGAGCTAATTTCCTTAATCCAAATGTACAGATATCCTTCGCCCGCATCATCACATCACAATGCTGACACAGGACCTTGGAGTCCTTCAGACAGTCAGTGTTGTGATGCACTCAACATGCTGGAAAGAGCTCATCAGGTGGGGGGTGGAGGTGAACAGACAGAGAGCGATAAACAACACAAATAGTGCGGCTGTTAATGTTCCAGCAGCTAGCACTAGTGGTGACAGTATAAAAAAGTGATTTAAAACATGTCAAAACGGATTAAAAGAAACCTGCCCATTTTAAAAGCCCTGCTCACTCTAAAACCAAAAGAAAGACGAGGTCTTCTAAGCCATGCATCGCAAGATCTCATCCAGTCACTCTGTGAGATCATGTTGAATGTTTTGAAGGGGAACATCCCACTATCCTCTGAGCAGTACAGTAGGTTAAAAAAGCAGAAAAAAATCATCAAACTTTTTGCTAACCATAAACTGGCATAAAACATAAGCGTAAAGTGCTGACACAGTCCGGTGGTTTCCTTGGGGCGTTATTAGGAGCAGCAATCCCACTCCTAACCAGTTTGTTTACTGGTGGGAGATAGACACAGACCGCTATCATGGCGTCATTTAGTAAAATGTACATGATTTCTTCCCATCAACTAGAGACTTTAACACAGAAGAAGACTCCTGCAGAAAGCATCAGTGATAAAGCTCAGCACGTTTTGGAAAAGAAAATGGAACGTTTGCTAAAACAACCTGGTCCCTCATACACTAAGTCACAACATTATAACGATCTACTTGAAAAATATCTAGCCTTGCTCAGAAAGGAGGAGAGTCGAGGCTGTGAAATACTTTTGAAACTACCAACTACATCCACAGAGAAAGCAAATGAAGATGCAGATGGCTATGTCAAGGTTGAAGAGGAAGAACGTCCTGACAACATTGAAAAAGAGATTTTAGACAACATAGGACCACACAATCGCAAAAATGCGGCATATATTCTGCAGAAGCTTCGTAATTCGGACCTTCTAAGATGGAACCGTTCAGGTGAGATAATTGTGGGGAACAACCTCATTAAAGGATCTCATATTTTTGATTTAATGAAAACTCTAACAAACCGTCGGTTCCATGCACGGACTGTACCTCGCGGCTGGGATATATTTTTAAAAACAATTTCTGAATTAAATATTCCAATCACAACTGTTATGAACGCTCACGCACGGGAGCGATTACGGATGAAATCCTCCAAAACCACGAGTAAACCCCAACCTCAGATACGACGGAGTAAGAGAAAACGTGGGGGGAAAAAATCAGGGATGACGTCGCCGTTAGACACAGATTATGACAGCCCTAATCTCTTTAATCAACTGTATACTCCTACAGCGTCTGATTGGCGGTTGTCTACACCGATCCCCTCCAACTGGTTAGATTTCACTCGATACAAATGAATTCATGCAGACTGTATGTTTTTTTTTTACCAATAAAAATTTATTGCAAATGGTACATTGGCGTAAGAGCATTTATTCTGAACAAATATTACACTCATTAAATAGTTTTATAGCACGGTCGTTTATCAATCTTAGTTGGCAGTAAATCACTAGGCCAAACCCCTCCAAACGAGTCGCCCAAGATCGGTCTCAGAATAGAATCTATTTGATGGTTGTTCAGTTCTCCAGTTTTAGTAGTCGATCAGAACCTGGCGCTTCGAGTTTATTTCTATGACACTATCGTAACAGGCGTACACAATCAATGTCATAGTTCTTGGTAACGCCACTCTGAATCTAAAATCCAAACAGCATGTTCCATGTACAGCAGGAGAGAGAGCTTCAGCGTCCATTTCATCGTCTCTTGACAGATTGAACACAAACAGTAAGTAACCGTTTTCAAAGCTTTCACGATCAATGCAGAGTGGAGCGTCTCTCATGTGTCTGTTTGTTCCCAGATAAAGATTGTAAAATTCACAAACACTCTGCTGCGTGTTAAAGTTGGGCTGGTAAGGTTTTGCCGGGATAAAACGTGAATTTACACTGAGAGAGAGGTATTCAAGATTTCCATGTTGAAACTTAAATGGGTTCAGATCCCTTGCTCCGACAAATGCTCTGTGGTCGACAATTCCAACAACTATATATTTTGGAAATCTACCCAGATACAAGTTGTCCTGTGAACATACACGTGACTGTGCTGGAATGCTAAAATTTTTGACGACAACACTACTTATCGGATAAATTGCGTTGGATTTCATTAAAGCGGCTGAATGTCCTAGCATGACATCCGGTGAGACTTGCACCTTTTTCACAAAAATGCTAGCGCTCAGAATGTTTAAATTGTACTCGTCAGCTGCAGCGGACATCAGTGTAAAAGCACTTTTAGCCTTTACAAGTTTCAATCGCACATGCACATTGTTTAGCAAGAGTCTTTCAGAAAAAAAATGTCACTGTGCAGGGGACCAATTAACTCAAATGGTCGTGAACCACGAGTGAAGCTTGTACGCTTGACAAGACCTTTGTTCGGGGCACCGGCTGCCGTGTCAATTGAATCTAAATCATCGCCAACGTCTTTGTACCACAGACCTGCCGAAAACTGACTTTCCAATGTTTGTCGTGAAAAGTTGAGGATGGTTTCAATAATAGATCTGTAAGGATGTGTTGCTGACGAAGAGCTAATGAGAACATCGTTCAGACTGGCATCTACCTGTGAAAATATAGTATTTAGAGGGTACTGTATTATTCCACAGCTATCAGCATTTGCGAGATTAGTCCCATCGGCATTTGTAATCTTGAGGCGTAAATAGAGTAGTGTTGAGTTTAGATCTAGATAGAAACTCACGCTTCCAGGTATCAGGAAATCCAACACTTCTTGATCAGCAATAGAGTTCAAAGGATGGATCTCTACATAATTGGTCTGATCTATAGACAGCTGTGTCATCGGAGGGGCAAAGAGGTCGAGCTCTGATTTTTTGCACTCAGACGAGAGGTGATGTGTGAGAGACATGGTTAAAATATATCCCCTCTGCCCCGCTGACTTTTAACTTTCGGCTGTCTTTTCGATGAGGTTCTACTTTTCTTTTTAGGTATACCGTACGATAACGCTGTTAGAGCTCTTTTTCCTCTTCCACGTGCTATTCGTAGTAGTCCCGATCCTTCCTGAGTTTCGTCACGTTGACGTGCACGATTGGCGATATGGCTGGTTACAGCTCCAACAACATCAGATGCTATTCCTCTCACAACAGATTTCAAATGCGTTTTGGCAATATTAGCTCCACGTTTAAGAAGGGGCAAGACGAATCTGAATGCCCTACTCAGCATGGAACCAAATCCCCTGCCGTAAAGAACTGGCGCACCAACGAATCCGTTGAGTGATCCGCCTCCAGCCTGATTCACATAATAATCCACAAATCTTTGCGAATTCATTCTGCGTTATTCTATTGAGTTCAGATCAAGATCTTTGATACCGGTCTAAAGTGCAGTTTGCAGATCGTCTTCCCGTATGTGAATCGAATCGGGGTATTTAAATCTGTTTTTAATTCAATCTGGATATCCTGTATGCGCTGTTTATTAACAGGAACGTAGTGTAAGCTGTTGTAGGAGAAAGTGATCAGATCACCGTAAGATCCTTCTTTTTTTAACAATTCTTAGAAGGGGAACAACATAGTCTCCGACATGTTGTGCTTCCACAATATTGGTATAGACGAAAAAATTATATTGACCGGCGTTAATATCACAGGGATATTTACTCACGGGTTTTTCTTCTGTTTTAATCCATTCATTGCGATCAAAACCCAGCATGTAGGCCAGCGCCTCTTCGAACTTGATAGAATATTTAGCACTCCCTGATGTAGAAATTCTTTTGTTTATGGAATCGTAATGTAAAACTAGATCAACGTCTACTGTCTCAAATAAATCATTCATCTCCCCCAGTATTAGATCAATAGTGTCATAATGTCCCCTAGGAATTTTCAGATAGACTGGAGGGTTCGCCGGGTGTGAATGATCTAATATTCCAAAACCATTATCTCCCCCGCGTATATTATTCCATGTATGACAATACATAATCTCAGCTAAAGCGACCACATATGCTCCTTGTAGTTCTATAGGTTGTGACAATGTTATCGTATAATTTGAGCTGGTATTGTTCGGGAAAATGTCATAACAGGCATTCTGTCAGGAGTGGCGGATGGCACAGCAGGAAAAATAGGATCCCAACACAAGACTAGGGCAACTTCGTAATACAAAATAAAGTTTAATAACAAAAAGTGTCCAAACAGGTAAAGTACAAACAAAGGAAAATCCACTTCGGGTAACAAATATAAAACACTGACAGCAGAAGGCTGTCAGGAAAAAAACTAGAAGTAACAACAGAAAACGCTGAAGACAAACCAACAGGAAAACACTAAAGCAGTACAGAGCAGGTAAGCACAAGCACAGGTAAAGGGCCAGAAGGCAGGGTAAGGGTAGTGGAGCCGGACTGAGCGGTAGCAAGGAACGGGAGGTCAGGAAGTACAATCTGGCAACGAACAGATGCTGCTGCCTTGCTTAAGAGGAGTCCAGATTGCTGATTGCCCGCAGGTGTGCTCCGGCGTCTCCGCCCACGCCGGCTGAGGTGCACTGCGGACATATGGCAGACAGGCGGCAGCAGAGCGACAAGCAATGTGTGACAGTATGTCCCCCCCTCATAAGACGCCTCCTGGCGGCTTACCTGGCTTGTTAGGATGGAGACGGTGGAAGTCGCTTATGAGTGACGGGTCCAAGATAAGGGAGCGGGAGACCCAAGAACGCTCCTCAGGGCCGTAACCCTCCCAGTCGACCAGGTACTGGAATCCTCTGCCCCTCCTTCGGGAGTCCAAGATGGCCTTCACTGTGTATGCTGGATGGCCATCGATCAGGCGTGGCGGAGGAGGCGACTCGACCGGGGGGCACAGGTGACTGGAGGACACCGGTTTGAGGCAGGAGACATGGAATACCGGGTGTACCTTGAGTGCTGGCGGTAGTTTAAGTCTGTCGGAGGAGGGACTGATGATGGAGTCGATCTTGTACGGTCCCACAAATCTGGGTGCCAGCTTCCGGCTGGTTCCGGCCAGTGGTAAGTTCCTGGATGACAACCAGACTTCCTGACCGACCTGGTAGACGGGTGCGAGAATTCTGTGGCGGTCGGCCAGGCGTCGATTGCGGTCTGCCGTGCGGTTCAGCGCGGCTACTGTCTCTCGCCATACTCTTCGGGCGCGGCGCAGGTGGATCTGGACCGATGGCACCGACACTTCCGCCTCCTGAGACGGAAAAAGAGGAGGCTGGTATCCATTAGCGACTTTGAAGGGTGACATACCTGTGGCCGAGCTGACAAGGGTGTTATGCGCGTATTCCACCCAGGGGAGGTGGATGGACCAGGATGATGGGTGTCGGTGGCAGACGCAGCGTAAGGCCGACTCGAGGTCCTGGTTGGCCCGCTCTGTCTGGCCGTTGGTCTGTGGATGGTGACCGGATGATAGGCTCACCGATGCCCCGAGCAACTTGCAGAAGGATTTCCACACCTTGGAAGTGAATTGGGGTCCTCTGTCGGAAACAATATTGAGTGGAATGCCGTGGATGCGGAAGACATGTCTCACCAAGAGTCGAGCTGTGTCCAGTGAAGTAGGTAGTCCAGGTAATGCTATAAAATGTACCATCTTGGAAAACCGGTCAACAATGTTCAGAATTGTGGTGTTTCCTCTGGAAGGGGGTAGTCCAGTAACGAAGTCCATAGCTATATGTGACCAGGGACGGGTCGGGATGGGCAACGGTTGTAACAAGCCCGCCGGAGGTCGATTCGACGACTTATTTCTGGCGCAGACAGAGCAGGCCGCGACGAACTCCTTCACATCCGCCGCCATGGAGGGCCACCAAAACCTCTGCGCCAATGCCAGCTGAGTTCGTCTGGTTGCTGGGTGACAGGTAACTCTAGATGCGTGACCCCACTGCAATACGTCCGATCTTTGTGTCTCTGGAACAAACAATTTACCAGCCGGACAACCCTCTGGAGGCTCCTCCCCTTCAGTTGCCTCCGACACCTTCTTCTCCACCTCCCACCGAACAGCGCCTAACACCCGGGCCACAGGTATGATGGTTTCAGGCGCTGTTCCCTCCTCCGTGGAACTGAAGACTCTGGACAGGGCGTCGGGTTTAATATTGCGTGATCCGGGTCTGTAGGTGATGGAGAAATTGAAGCGTGTTAGGAACAGTGACCAACGGGCTTGTCTGGCATTAAGTCTCTGGGCGGTTCTGATGTATGACAAGTTCTTGTGGTCGGTGATAACTATAAAAGGATGAACTGCGCCCTCCAGCCAATGCCGCCACTCCCGCAGCGCGAGAACGATGGCCAACAGCTCCCTGTTGCCCACATCGTAGTTCCCTTCAGCCTGTGTGAGGCGACGCGAGAAGAAGGCGCAGGGATGCAGTCTCTGGTCGACCGGGGACCGCTGGGACAGCACGGCTCCCACTCCTGTATCAGAAGCGTCAACCTCAACAGAAAATTGTAAGTTAGGATCAGGGTGTACCAGAACCGGAGCGGATGTAAACAAGGCTTTGAGTGTGTTAAACGCAGAATTAGCCTCTGGGGTCCATACAAACGGAATTTTTGGTGATGTAAGCCTAGTCAGAGGTCCTGCTTTGCTGCTGAAATTACGTATGAATCGCCTGTAGAAGTTGGCGAACCCGAGGAACCTCTGCAAGTGCTTCCTTGATTTAGGAGTAGGCCACTCGACCACCGCCTGGATCTTGGCGGGATCGGCACGCAGTTGACCCTTCTCCACAATGTACCCCAGAAATGGCACCGAAGTGGCGTGAAAGTCACACTTCTCTGCCTTCACGTAGAGCCTATTTTCCATTAATCGCTGGAGAACTAGTCGGACATGAGTGGTGTGGTCTTGAAGATTCCTGGAAAAGATAAGTATGTCATCTAGATATACGAAACAGAATTGATTTAACATGTCGCTGAGGACGTCGTTAATGAGGTTTTGGAACACCGCCGGGGCGTTCGTGAGACCAAAAGGCATAACCAGATATTCGAAATGCCCCAGCGGTGTGTTAAACGCGGTCTTCCACTCATCTCCATCCTTAATGCGTACCAGATGATAGGCGTTGCGGAGATCTAATTTAGAGAAAATGCGTGCAGAGTGTAAGGTGGAAAAGGCAGAATCCATGAGTGGCAAGGAGTAACTATTGCGGACAGTAATGCTATTGAGCCCCCGGTAATCGATACAGGGCCGTAGAGATTTATCTTTTTTGGCGACAAAGAAAAAGCCCGCCCCAAGTGGCGAGGAAGAGGGTCGAATAAGACCGGCTGCTAGGGAAGAGGATATATATTCCTTGAGGGCTTTTTGTTCTGGAGCGGAAATGTTATACAATTTGGCGCTAGGAAAGGTGGCGTTAGGCAGTAATTCTATGGCGCAGTCGTACGGTCGATGAGGGGGAAGTGTTTGAGCACGGTCCTTGCTGAACACTTGCTTTAGGTCATGGTACTCGCTAGGAATTCCTGTAAGATCTATTACTTCCTCTGGAGAAAAGGAAGAGGGAACATTGGATCGAGCCGAACGGAGGCAATTAGCATGACAAAAGGGGCTCCAACTGGAGACGTGCAACTTGTTCCAATCTATGAGTGGGTTGTAAAGCTTAAACCAGGTTAGCCCCAGAACTAGTGGCGCGGACTGGGAAGGCATGACGTAAAAACGGATAGTTTCGGAGTGGTTACCGGAGAGATGGAGAATAAGCGGTTCGGTTTGGTGTGTAATGGCCGCCAGGAAGCGCCTATCCAAAGACCAGACCTCTTTACTAGCAGACAACTTAATCATACTGATATTATATTTTAGAACAAACGCTGTGTCCAAGAAACAGTCATCAGCGCCCGAGTCAATAAGGGCGGCTATGTCAATGCTTCTACCCTTATTTATGACTACTCCCTTAATTAGAAGTCTCTTGAAGGGAACCTCCTCCGCTGTAGTGGCTGGATTCTGGAGATACTCACAGCTCCCCATGGCTGGACTGTCCTCCGGAACTGGTTGGTTGCTCCTGGATCGTGGCTTCAGCTCCGCTGCTGATCCAGGAGTCGATCCCTGGTGACGATGGGGTCGAATGGGGCATTGGAGGAGTCGATGCCCCGGATTGCCGCAGTAGAGGCAGAGGTCCAGCTTGCGACGACGTGCTCTTTCCTCGGCGGCGAGGCGTCGTCCTCCAAGTTGCATGGGAACCTCTGGCAGTCCGGCCACAGCGTTCCCGATCCCTGGTTCGAGCGTCTGTCCCTCCGGAGGTGGTAATGGTATCCTTGTAGGGATCGACACCCTGCCGTAGTATCCCTCCTTGGTGTACTCTCTCACCCTTTCCTTTATGCGGTTCTCTAACTCAATGGCCAAGTTAATAAGGCCGTTGAGGGAAGTAGTGTTGTCCTTGGCCACCAACTCATCTTTAATGTGTACATCGAGTGCCTTGCGAAAAATACTTCGGAGGACGGTATCGGGATACCCACTCTCTACAGCAAGCACTCGGAAGTCAATAGAAAAGTCCGCCACCGGGCGTCCTCTCTGCTTCATATCTAGTAGTTGACTAGCTGCTTCCATTCCCCGAATGGGATGATGAAACACACGTCTAATTTCTTCAAGGAACATAGGTAAGGAGGTGCGAATGGCAGGCATAGACGTGCTCGCAACCATAGCCCACGTAGCGGCTCTACCCGAGAGTAAACTCATTATGAATGCTACCTTTGATTGGTCCGATGAGTACGTGGTGGGCTACTGGTCAAACACGAGAGAACACTGGTGTAAGAACTGGTTGCAGGAGTCCGAGTCTCCAGAGAAGCGAGAGGGGTGAGGGATATTTGGCTCTCGCGGCTGATGAGGCACAGGTGCGTGTGCAGCTGCGCCATTAGGTGTGTCTAAGGTGTGTGGGGACGTACCAACCTCTGGTGGCGGGTGAGAGGAGGCGCTGGCAAGTTGTTGGTTTAGAGTGTCCATGCCAGCAGATAGAACCGATATGGCCTCCATAATGCCTTGGAGAGTCTTCTCGTGACCACCGACTAATTGGCCTTGATGTGCCAGGGCCAAGCGGAAGTGTTCCATGTCTGCGGGATCCATCTTGGCCAGATTGTTCTTTCAGGAGTGGCGGATGCCACAGCAGGAAAAATAGGATCCCAACACAAGACTAGGGCAACTTCGTAATACAAAATAAAGTTTAATAACAAAAAGTGTCCAAACAGGTAAAGTACAAACAAAGGAAAATCCACTTCGGGTAACAAACATATAACACTGACAGCAGAAGGCTGTCAGGAAAAAAACTAGAAGTAACAACAGAAAACGCTGAAGGCAAACCAACAGGAAAACACTAAAGCAGTACAGAGCAGGTAAGCACAAGCACAGGTAAAGGGCCAGAAAGCAGGGTAAGGGTAGTGGAGCCGGACTGAGCGGTAGCAAGGAACGGGAGGTCAGGAAGTACAATCTGGCAACAAACAGATGCTGCTGCCTTGCTTAAGAGGAGTCCAGATTGCTGATTGCCCGCAGGTGTGCTCCGGCGTCTCCGCCCACGCCGGCTGAGGTGCACTGCGGACATATGGCAGACAGGCGGCAGCAGAGCGACAAGCAATGTGTGACACATTCAACGGTAGTGTCATGTAGAAAGAGTCTCGCCCTTCCATTATGCTGTTTCCTGGTATTTCTTGTTTCTCTTCTTCCTGAGCTCGACGACCTCTTTAGCAGGCAGCCAAGAGTCAAACTGACGAGGCCATCCCTGCCAGCGGACTAAAACCATCTTCTGACCATTTTTAATTTTCCGATCTAAAATTTCTTCTACGCGGAAAAGACTGTCAGAGCCAATCATCACTTTCTGCAGTTCGGGTTCATAGAATGTTCCATTCGGAATTTCACCTCTTATATCCCTTAATTTATAAACAGATAAGACTAAAGAGATGATCATCGACCCAAGAACAAGGGAAAAGGAGCCGCATAGACCCCTGTTTATTGGTGAGACTGAGGTGGAGAGGGTGAAAACCTTCAAGTTCCTTGGCACACACATCAGCGAGGACCTCACCTGGTCTCACAACACCCAACAAATTCTGAAGAAGTCCCAAAGGAGACTGTACTTCCTGAGAAGACTGAGGAAATTTGGCATGTCCACCACAATCCTGAGTTGCTTCTACAGATGCACTATGGAAAGTGTCCTTACCGCCTCCATCACTGTTTGGTACGGTAACTGTACAACACGTGATAGGAAGGCACTCCAGCGGGTGATCAAGACCTCACAGAACATTGTTGGGGCAGCCCTCCCCTCACTGCAAGACATTTATAAAACTAGAGTCCTACGAAGAACACACAACCTCATCAAGGACAGCACACATCCACAACACTCATTATTCACACTCCTACCGTCAGGCAGACGCTACAGGAGTTTGAAGTCCAGGACCACAAGGCTGGCAAACAGCTTTTACCCACAGACCATCAGGCTTCTCAACGAAGCACTCACACACCCCGCACGCAACACACACTCATAGCACTTTATTTATTTATTACTTATTTATTTGTATATTTATTTGTATGAATGTCTCTTCTTTTTGTTGCTGCTTAATTTATTGGTATATATGTTTATGTTTCTTATGTTCTTATTTTTTCTTGTGTTTTCTTTCTTTTCTTGGGAGAATGAACAGAATAAGATTTTCATTGCATGGTATTACTGCTGTTTTACCATGCACATGACAATAAAACTCTCTTGAATCTCTTGAATCTTGAATCTGATCTCTGCAACTTTCTCCTGAATGTTATCTTCAGGCTTCAGATCGTAAAGAAAAGCCTCCGCTGCTCCTTCCACTTTAGCATCCAGTATGTCTAACCCAAGTAATTCCAGTGTATACTTGAGAGCTGGAAGAAATTCCCATGTCAACAGATTCTCTGTTACTGATAAAAAGTTAGTGTTGAAATATCCAGGTTCTGGAGGATAGAGACAGGGATGCTGACGTTGAGAAGGGTGATTAACTTCACAGCCGTAACTTTTTTACTTTTTTATCACCGTGCTGGCGTAGGGATCGGTCTGGTAGTCTTGCGCTTCACAGGGCGCGACAAGGGTCGAATCACCGTCCTGATAGCTGTGGAAAAGTGGCTTATACATCTCAGCGTGTCCTGAAGATGTCGGAGAAATGTTTGACAGCCAATCGAGAAGCTCTTCATCTCGAATTTCATAGCTGTTGCTGCTGCTGCTGACGTTGTTTTCAGCAAGAGAGGTCACAGTGTTCTCTGAGGAAAAATCAGCCATGATGAACTAAAGTACTTTCTCTATTTCCACTTCTGTATTTATATTTTAAAAGAGTGGGTGTGTCTGGTAGGCGGGGTCTGGTAGGCGGGGTCTGAGAGGCGGGACTGGGAGGTCTTTGTAGAAGGTGGAGACCAGCATGCGTGATAGAATCATGCGGAATCAGTCTCTAATTCACAAACAGACCCTCTTCCGGCCAATCCATCAGCCTCCAGCTCTCTGTCAAAAACGGGGTTCAGATTTATCCGCCTCTGAGAACTAGTCTTCCTCTGTTTTCCAACATTGCCTTCAGCCCGAGTGGTTAACCTCTTCTCCAGCAGGTCATGCCTCCGCTTCACACTAACTTGAGTGAAAAACAAACTTATTTCTTTCAAGAGATCACCCAGCTTTGCAAAGTCTTCCACCTTGAATGCAAGGTGAATGGGGAAATCCCGCTCTTTCTCCATCACAGTCCGCGGTCTGACACTATTAGCATCACAGGGGCCATATCTCACCAGCAGCCAGATGTGTGATCTCGAACAGTCGACGAGAAAAGATCCCTCCTCTTCACGCAGTAGCGAATCCGTTCTCACCGCTACACTTGGCAACATAGTCGTAACTCCTACTTCCCCTTGGTCGTGCACATGCTGCATGTAGTCGATGAAATCTTGAATGGAACTCTTTAGTTTTTCAAATTCAGTAGAATAGATTCTCAGCTGCGTAACCTCTGGGTCCATATATTCATGACTGTATAGTTCCACAAAGGGAACTACTCCCATGCCTCTAAACTCACTAACCACCAGACGTCCCCCGTCAAGATGCACACTCTTTTTCCTGAACACCGGCATTTTACCAGCAGTCACTTATAGTTTGTCTCAAACACTCCTTGCTATATAAGACATCTCATACATTTCCACACCCCTCACCACGCCCACACAATCTATAGTAATTAACAAAGTCACACCCCCCTTCCTTTTCCCCTCCCACATCCACACCACGCCCTCCAAAATGACATCACTGTATATGAGCAAAACGGCCTCTTACATATATACACATCATCAATCACTTTTTGACAGTTAGTTTCCAGCTATTATTTTTAACGATTAAATTTATGACGTCATCACATTTTGACTAAAGGTGGGTAGTCATTTCTCTCGTTGGACGATAACTGGAAGGTAGTGTTGGGTCCTTATCCGGTTTCAGCAGGAGACTGATTGTAGCTGAGTTCATGTTTGGAGGCAAGCATGAACTGTCTTTAATTTCCAAAACCATTCTAAGAAATATTGGAGATAGTAATGACCAGAATGTTTTATAAAACTCGGCAGGGAAACCGTCGGGTCCTGGTGCTTTGTTATTCGGTAACCGGTGTAGAGCGTTATGGAGTTCTATTAATGAATCCGGGAGGTGAGTGATATGACCTCCTGAGTTTCTAATGGAGGAGATAGAGCTTTTTTCTTTATTAACTTTTAGTTGGTTAGCTAAGTATTTTCCGTGTTTATTGCCATGCTCAAACTTCTCCAAACGTAGTCTCTGCAGTTGGAACTGAATTTTCTTGTCAGTAATTTCTTTTAAGTCTAGTTTCAGTTTTCTGAGGTTACTCAGGATATGCTCATCTTGTGAGTCAGCATGAGCGGTTTCGAGGAGTTGGATTTTTTTCTCCAACTCTGATTCTAGTAATCTCTCTTTCTTTTTCTTATATGATGAATATGAAATGTTTTTTCCGCGCATTACTGCTTTTGCTGTCTCCCACAGAATACTAGCCGAGATACTGGGTTGGTCATGAAAGTCTAAAAACATTGTCCACTCTCTTTTCCATCTCTATTCCATATTATAATCAGTGTAATAATGAATAAATAATACAGAATAAAAGTGCATGACAGAACATAAATATAATAATCAATATAATAATAAATAAATAAGATGAAGGCAAGCATAATAAAGGAAGTTCAAGAGTCTTCTGCCTTACATTTAGCAAACATCAACTGCTTGTATTGTTTTTTGAATTCACTCGTCTTGGTACATTTTGTACATTTCATCATACAGTTTGAGATCCTTACATAATCTGTTCCATAATTTAACTCCACATACTGAAATGCTATGGGTTTAAGTTATTGTTAAATTAATACATTATTTTAGCAGTTTGAAAAATTACAACATTTTAATATTTGTGATTTTAAAAATAAAGGGTGTGTATGTTGTCATTATGAATGATCCTCCAGTACATTGAGTGAGTGAAGATTGCTTTTATTTTACAATGATTGCCCCATATCTCCACACAATACGGTAGATATGGTCATACCAAAGAACAGTAAAGAGTGTGGAGGGATTTTTCATCAGCAACAAACTTTACTTTATTCAATATTGAAGTATTTCTTGCCAACTTTTGTGGTATATTTTTGAGATGAGATTTCCGACTCATTTTTTATTTGATTATGATCCCCAATAAATGTATTTGTATTATTTTATTATGTTAATTTAGTTATGTTGAACCAAAAACAAAATTATTGAACAACTTATTTCACATGTACTCATATTACTCCAAAATATGCATGAAATTAAATTCAGGTTTGTGTCAAATAGTGCAATAACAAAGGAAAAAAAACAAAACAACAACAACAACAATCTGCCCAAAAGTTAATTTTTTAATAATTACCTACTGTATTTGCCAAGGGCCCTTGAATTGTCTGATGGCGCACCTGGACAATAGCAATAGCAAAATGTACAGTTAATCTACGTGATTTGTATTGGTATTGTTATCGGTCGATCTCACTCATGGACAATCAGAATCGGCAGCATAAAACCCTGATCGGAGCATTCCTAATGAATAATATGTACTGTATATATATTCGCCCGCACGGCTCAAAGCGTAAGAATAAAGCAGAGGCTTATACATTCGCTTTGAACCCTGCGGCTTGTACAGTGATGCTGCTAATTTATCCCATGATGGTTGGAGTGCAGCTTCAGAAAGTAGTGGTGCGGATGAGTGAAGTGGAAGAAAATATCACGTTCTGAAGTTTTCTGCAACGATCTCTGACACATTTAAAGTAAGTTTGATCAGGTGTAGATTTACTAAAGCGACTGTTTGGTCCACTATCACCAACGTGTTTTCAAAGGCTGGAATACTGTGTGATGGAGAGGATAGCCCAAGCTAAGTGGCTTATATCCCTCAAGTCAAAAGTCACTCCCAGAGCGACAACGAAAGAGAGGGAGACTGACAAAGTGTGTGATAAATTAATTATGAGGCTGTTCAAATGTGATGCTGAAGAAGACAACTTTAGTGGTTTTAGTTCCCAGGAAGATGACGACGACGGCGATGAATGACTTTTCTGGTAGTCTACTGTTTCTGGTAGCCAAATAATTTATTTATTATTATTTTTTTTTAATCAATAGTTAAAAAAAAACTTTCTGTGTACTAAATAGCCTATGTAAAAAAAAAAAAAACGTTTTTTGGGTTTTTTTTTCTCAATTGGGAAGGACGTGTATGGCAGAGCTTTGTTGAAGATATTGAAAATTGTAACGATTTTGGTGCTTTGCTGACTACACTTCATGAACACAAGATCAGC
The DNA here is from genome assembly GCF_027744805.1 of Dunckerocampus dactyliophorus. Classification (NCBI taxonomy): domain Eukaryota; kingdom Metazoa; phylum Chordata; class Actinopteri; order Syngnathiformes; family Syngnathidae; genus Dunckerocampus; species Dunckerocampus dactyliophorus. The sequence continues at coordinate 39,613,066 of NC_072821.1, forward strand.
ACTGCTTGCTGAATCCCCCAACTTTAACTTGGATAGGCGAGAGGTACAGCTTGTCCTTGAAATAAACTAGTTACACGTGTCGATACCTGCTAGCAAGTCAAGCTAACAACTGAACTGCTGAAGTTCAAAGAGGTCGCCGAGCAACAATGCCAAATACAAAGCAAAATGATACTGGCTCTGGTTTTCCTGAATAAAAAAAACAACTTGAATTGAAAGAGGACTCGGATAACAAAACAACTCGAAGATATTTTCAAGAGGCTGTCACAAAAATTGGATAAAGTCTTGGATAGAACACCAATTCCAGAATTTGACGATTTTTGCAAGACACCAGAGATTATTCTACCACAAATAATGGGAGCAATTGAGAATCTGCATTCAATAGCAAAGAAACATTTTTACTTCATATACAACTATAAGGAAGGATATACTGATTCTGGAAACAGAAATTGCATCTGAATACAGTAGCCTCCATGAAGTCATACCGGATGTCACAAACATGATGGAAGAAAATAGAGTACAGAGCAAGGCTATCAAAGGACTAAGAAAAGAAGTCAAGGAGTTGCAAGATGAAAATGCAGACTTGAGCGCTGCTCTTAAGGAAGTTAAATACACTATGGAAGATATCAAGGCTCTGCAGGATGACATTAAGGTACTGTTGAATGACAATGGCGCCTTGCGCTCTGCTCTTCAGGAAGCTAAAAGAAAATACAGCATTATGCAAGGATGTTAGAGTTCTGCAGGATGATATCAGGGCATTATTGGAAAACAACACCGCCTTGCGCACTGCTCTCAAGGAGGCTATAAACCCTATAGAAGCTGCATCGTGTGCTGATCTTTAGGACGCGAAAGACCCCACGGAAGAAAATAGAGCATTATGCAATGATACCAACATTCTACAGAATGATATCAAGGCACTATTCAAGGATAAAGCTACCTTTCGCACCATCCTTGAGGAAGAGAAAGAAGCAAAGGAAAATATCACTCAGCAAATTAAATATTTCATCAACGAGATGGATCAGAATGCACGAATGAATGATGTGATCCTCACAGGAATCCAAATCACATCCAAGTCAAGAGATGTTCCATCAATAAAGCAACAGATTGCTAACTTCCTACAATCAAAGGAGGTGGATGTAGGTATCAACAGTATTGACACTTGCGTCCTACTATATGGCAGAAACAACACCACACTTGTCATCATTAAGTTTGGTTTGGTTTGGTTTAGTTTATCTGAACATGAAAGTTACAATGGAATACATCTCATGAATCATTCTTTCACAGTTCCACATGTCCAAAAGGAGTAGGAAGAAGCAAAGCTGATTTAATCCTACCCCCCTTCCAATCTACATCTTGTACAGTACATGTTGTTCACTTCCTGCATTCCATGTCATGTTTTCTATGATAGTCAGGATAATACATAATAGATAACGGTAAGACAGCCCCCCCCTAAAAAAAAAATAAAAATAAAGAAAGAAAGAAAGAAAGAAAGAAAAAAGAAATAATAATAATAATAATAATAATAATAATAACAATAATAATAATAATAATAATAATAATAATAATAATAATAATAATAATAATAATAAATATTTAAATAAATATGAATAAAGAACTTTTTTTTAAATAAAACAAAAAAAATAACAAACCTGACAGAACAATCAAGACTCTTCTTCCTTGTATTTAGTAAACATCAACTGCTTGTATTGTTTATGAATGTGCTCATCTCTGTACTTTGTTGGACTTCCTTACTCAATCCCTTCCATCTTTTAATTCCACACACGGAAATGCTGTGGCTTTTCAGCGTAGTTCTCACATATAAATGTTTTTGTCACGCTCTACGGTGACATATCATTTGCTTTCATTAAGTTTATTTCTAGATTCAGTTACTGCCGTGCTTTCTGTGTCACTCAGATGCTGGTCCTCCTGAGATGGGCGGAGCTGCCTGATGAGCACAGCTGTATCTCATTTTCTCGGCTTAATCCCTGTGGCTGCGTCTGGAAGACGTGGGATTATTCCTCGTGTTGGACTGTACCTGTGACACCCTTTTGTCTTCCTAGACATTGTTTTTGTGCATGTTCGAATTTCCGCCTGCTCATCTGGCAACCCGCACGCATCTCAGGTATTTTGTGTTTCCTTACCTGCCTCACTCCTTTTATCGCGGTGCCCTTGGACTCTAGTTGGCACCGTTGTTTTTTGTTCTTTTTAGTTGTACTGACTTGTGTTAGAATAAAGATTTTTTCCGTACCTGGAGTTGTCTTGCTGCTGCATCTTGGGATCCTACACCAGACTCCTCCCAACAAGCCTGACAGTTTTAAGTTTAATTTTCCTCTAAGATCATATTTCTCCTCTCTGATTGAGAAATACTTTATTAGGTTTTTGGGTAACGAGTTGTTATTAACTTTATAAATTATTCTAGCGGTTTGAAAGAATACTAAATCTGCTAATTTTAATATCTGCAATTTTTAAAATAAAGGGTTTGTATGTTGTCTATACTTGGTATTATGAATGATCCTCACTAATATGTGATATTAAAAATAAAGGTGTGTATGTTGTCTATACTTGGTATTATGAATGATCCTCACTAATACAGTATGTGATATTAAAAATAAAGGTGTGTATGTTGTCTATACTTGGTATTATGAATGATCCTCACTAATATGTGATATTAAAAATAAAGGTGTGTATGTTGTCTATACTTGGTATTATGAATGATCCTCACTAATATGTGATATTAAAAATAAAGGTGTGTATGTTGTCTATACTTGGTATTATGAATTATCCTAACAGATCTTTTTTGCAGTACAGTAAGTGAGTGAAGATGGCTTTTGTAATTATTTCCCATATCTCCACACAATACATTAAATATGCTAATACTAAGGAACAGTACAGGGTGTGGAGGGATTTTTGATCAAAAACACATTTTGCTTTATTCAATATAGAGATATTTCTCGCGACCTTTTGTTGTATATTTTTAATATGAGATTTCCAACTCATTTTTTCGTCTATTATAACCTACAGGAATTTATATTCTTCCACTTTTTCAATGTCCACTCCATTAATTTGTATTTGGTCGTACGTATCCCTTCTGCTATTTCCAAATAGCATTATTTTAGTTTTACTTAAGTTCAAGGATAATCTGTTCCTGTCAAACCATGACTTTAATATGACCTTTTCATCCTTGACCTTTTTAATGAGTTCTTGTGTGCTTTCACCAGAACAAAAGGCGGTGGTATCATCCGCGAATAAGACCAATTTTAAGTCCTTTGTTACTTTACAAATGTCGTTGATATACAAATTAAACAGTTTTGGTCCCAGTATGGACCCCTGGGGTACTCCACACGTGGTGTCTAAGTTCCCAGATGTATATTCTCCGAGCTTTACAAATTGTTTCCTAAAGTAGTATTAAGATATTGTGATTAATTGTATGGAAGGCTTTTGTCAGATCCATGAATACAGCTGCTGCACATCTTCTGTTGTCCATAGCAGTAGTGATTTCTTCCGTGATTTCGATCAGTGCCATAGAAGTTGAAATGTTGGCTCTGTAACCATATTGACTGCTAGCAAATAATTCATTCTTATTAATGAATTTGTCCAACCTATTATTAAATAGCTTCTCCACAATTTTAGAGAATTGTGGTAACAAGGAAACTGGCCGATAATTTGTAAATTGGTGTTTGTCTCCTTTTTTGAAAATTGGAACCACCTTGGCTGTTCTCATTTTGCTTGGAAATATTCCAGTCTGAAATGATAAGTTACTAATATATGTTAACGGGTCTGCGATCTCATTGATGACCCTTTTAATTGTTTCCATTTCCATTCCATGACAGTCAGTTGATGTTTTTGCCTTAAAATGGTTAACAATGTCAGTGATCTCCTTTTTGGTTACAACAGTGAGAAACATAAAATTGAGATTCCTATCAATGATATCATTCCCTTTATCAATTGTGTCTTGTTTTGGAATGTCTTCTTCCAGTTTTGGTCCAATATTTACAAAATAATCATTAAACATTTCAACTACCGCATTCATGTCATTCCTGTTAGTGTTTCCAACCATGAAATAGTGGGGGTAGTCTGCTTTCTTAAAGTTGTTCTTTATAATACTATTTAAGATGCCCCAAGTTGCTCTCATGTTATTTTTGTTCTTATCAAGAACATGACTATAATATTCCCTCTTACACACTCTCAAGATAGTTGTCAACTTGTTTTTGTAAGTCTTATACTTTTGTTCTGCTTCTTTAGTCTGTTGAATGATGAATGTCCTGTATAATGTCTTCTTCTTCTTACAGGCGTTTTTTAGTCCTTTTGTCATCCATGGCTGCTGGTTTTTCTTTTGCTTCTTGGGCTTTTCTTGCCAGGGACAGTTCTTATGGTAGAGCTCCATATAAGTACCAAGGAAGCTGTCATATGCTTCATCCACATCTGTTGCACTGTAGACCCTCTCCCAACTTTGTTCTTCTAGATCTTTCCTGAAGGCACGGATGCTGTCCTCTGTACGCAATCTTTGAAATGTCTTTTTTGCCTCCACCTGTTTTTCTTATAATGTTCATTGTAGATAGTGAACACTGGAAGATGATCACTGATGTCACTAATTAGCAGGCCACTGATGGTGTTGTTATCCAAGTCATTGGTGAATCTATTATGGATAAGGGAGGCACAGTGCTCTGGTATTCTGCTTGGTCTAATGATTTTAGGATATAAACTCAAGCTATACTGATCAAGATCAAGAAACTGATCAAGTACTTCAGGACTGCTTTGGCTGCACAAACTGGGATGTGTTTAAAACTGCAGCGGGGAGGGAAGATTGTACTGTTGATTTGGATGAATACGGTTCTGCTGTTACTGGCTACATTAGCACATGCATAGAGACTGTTACCACCACCAAGTATTACAGAAAATACCCTAACCAAAAACAGTGGATGAACTGTGATGTAAGGGCTAAGCTACGTGCTCGTTCGACTGCATTTGTCATGGGCACCGCTGATGACTACAAAAAGGCCAGATATGACCTGAGGAGGTCCATACGAGAGGCCAAAAAACAGTACAGACAGAAGCTGGAAGGCTACTATTCCACCTCAGACCCTCGGCGCATGTGGGCGGGGGTCCAGTACATCACAGACTATCGACAGCGGAGTAGCGTAGCCACGTCCAGCCATACCACACTTCCTGATGAGCTGAACGAGTTCTATGCCCGCTTTGACACCCAAACTCCTGATGAGCAGAGAGGGTGGCTGGACTTGGGGAGCACACAGGACTCACCTCTCATGGTGACATCAGCTGATGTCCGCAGGGTTCTGAACAAAACAAACCCACGAAAAGCAGCAGGCCCAGACAACATCTCAGGACGTGCACTTCGGGTTTGCTCATGAGAGCTAGCTGATGTGCTTGCTGACATATTTAACCTGTCGCTTGCACAAGCATCTGTACCGACCTGCTTTAAGTCCACCACCATAATGCCCGTACCCAAGAAGAGCAACGTGACCTGCTTGAACGACTATCGCCCTATAGCACTCACTCCTATTGTTATGAAGTGCTTTGAAAGAATAGTCATGACCCACATCAAAAAGAGCATCCTGGCGGCAACTGTGGACCCTCTACAGTTTGCATATCGCCAGAACCGGTCCACGGATGATGCAGTCAACACCGCCATCCACACAGCCCTTTCTCACCTACAGGGCCAGGACACATATGTCAGAATGCTATTTATAGACTATAGCTCTGCTTTTAACACAGTCAGCCCCCACAAACTCACAAATAAGCTCCTCACACTTGGCCTTTCTCCCTCCCTCTGTAACTGGGTGTTTAACTTTCTCACAGGCAGACCCCAGTCAGTCAGAGTCCACAATCGCACATCCAGCTCAAGAATTGTGAGCACTGGGACCCCACAGGGGTGTGTGCTGAGTCCACTCCTCTACACGCTCTTCACCTATGATTGCGTGGCCTCCCAGAACAACACCAGCATCATTAAATTTGCAGATGACACTACAGTCATCGGCCTGATCACTGGTGGTGTTGAAACATCATACAGAAGAGAGGTGGCGGACCACATAGCTTGGTGTCGTGCTAACAATCTCCTTCTCAATACAGATAAGACTAAAGAGATGATCATAGACCCAAGAACAAGGGAAAAGGAGCCGCATAAACCCCTGTTTATTGATGAGACTGAGGTGGAGAGGGTGAAAACCTTCAAGTTCCTTGGCACACACATCAGCGAGGACCTCACCTGGTCTCACAACACCCAACAAATTCTGAAGAAGTCCCAAAGGAGACTGTACTTCCTGAGAAGACTGAGGAAATTTGGCATGTCCACCACAATCCTGAGTTGCTTCTACAGATGCACTATGGAAAGTGTCCTTACCGCCTCCATCACTGTTTGGTACGGTAACTGTACAACACGTGATAGGAAGGCACTCCAGCGGGTGATCAAGACCTCACAGAACATTTTTGGAGCAGCCCTCCCCTCACTGCAAGACATTTATAAAACTAGAGTCCTACGCAGAACACACAACCTCATCAAGGACAGCACACATCCACAACACTCATTATTCACACTCCTACCGTCAGGCAGACGCTACAGGAGTTTGAAGTCCAGGACGACAAGGCTGGCAAACAGCCTTTAACCCACAGGCCATCAGGCTTCTCAACGAAGCACTCACACACGCCGCACGCAACACAAGCACACACTCATAGCACTTTATTTATTTATTTATTTGTATTATTTATTTGTATTAATGTCTCTTCTGTTTTGATGTTTATGTGTTTATGTTTCTTATGTTCTTATTCTTTCTTGTGTTTTCTTTCTTTTCTTGGGAGAATGAACAGAATAAGATTTTCATTGCATAGTATAACTGCTGTTTTACCATGCAATAAAACTCTCTTGAATCTTGAATCTATACATTGTGTCTGTAAAGTTGTCTATTTCCTTGTACTTGTGTTGGTTCAAAAGGTCAATATTGAAGTCTCCACATATAAAAATAGTTTTTTGATCTCCTGTATGTCTGTAAACGTTGTCTTAATCCAATCCTCAAATATTCCAATCTTTGACTTTGGAGTTCTATACACACAACTTATTAACACATTTTTTTCTTTTTTCTTTACAGATTTCAATTGTTATACATTCTAAAATGTTATCAATGACAAATGACATATTCTTTACCATTTTGTAGTTCAGATGTTTGTCCACGTATACGGCCACACCTCCTCCATTTGAATTGTTCCTGTTTGCACTCATCATTTCATATCCTTCCAGCTCAAAGTCCATTCCTTTGTTAGCATTGATCCAAGCTTCTGAGATTGCTATAACTTTGAAAGGTTCTTTGAATTGATTCAAATATTGTTTAATATTAGTAAAGTTTGCGTTCAAGCTTCTGCTGTTTATGTGGATGATGGATAACTTGTCGTCGTTTATGAAACTGTTGTTGTATTGCTCCTCCGTATAATAACGGCAGTCGTTTGTAATGTGAGAGAAAACATTTGAGTCTGGATCAATATCTTTTTCCATATCCAATTGTTTGTGATCTGTAAAGTGAAAAGTGTCCAATTGTAGATCTTCTTTGTAGCATATTGAAGCTTTTTTCCTCCATGTTGGGACACCTCAATATCTTTCTAAGTCCTTGATGTCTTTGACAGAAAGAACTCTGGCCTCTGCTCCTCCATTTGCTTTGATGAAAATTTTGCAGGTTGCACTCCATGTTCCTTGAATCTTTCCTTGCTTCCTCAGCTCACGTGCTTTCTTCGCAATCTCAGCGTTGCGCTTGGTCAGGTGGTCATTCATGTAGACGTTTGTTCCTTTCAGCTTCTTTCCCTGTTTCAGCAGAGAAACCTTGTGTTTCCTAGTGAATTTGACGATGATGACGGGTGTAGTAGGTTCCTACCATACAGTGGGATGCAAGTATCAATAGATTGGATGTCTACATCTACATTCTTTGATTGCAAGAAAGCAACAACTTGTTGCTCTGTTGAGGCGACATCCATTTCGTCTGGTTCTTCAGTATTCGCCACTGCTCTGGCATAGGACCTTGGTTTGATTGGAAGTCCCGTCACGACCACGACATTCATTCTCGTGTTCTGATCCATGTCATCTATGGTGATTTTCAGCTGCTCAATGATTTTTTCTTTTTCTTCACATTCATTTTTGAGAGTGGCTCCCAGTGCAGCATAACTTTCCTATAATTCTTTATTTTCCACTCTCAGACATTGCATTTCCTTCCTAACCCCATTTCATTTTGCAATGCTTTATTCTCTGCTCTCTGACCTTGAACTTCCTTTCTCATACCTTGCATTTCTCTTTGTATGGCGTTGGAAGTCTCAAGCAGACCTTGAATTACTCTGTACATGGAGTTGGAATTCTCCAAGTTGCTGCAGCTGTTTTCCAAAATCCTCCATGGTTTTCGCCATGGTAGCCTCACTCTTTTTCATTAAGCTTCTTTCTTGCTTTTTTGCGCGGTGTTTTACCTTCTGTAAGGCTCTCGCTGTTGCTTTATCTATATTTCCACTCGACGGCGGTTGTGGTACTAGGTGAGCACCTCCGGTTGTCTCAGGAATCTGTTCTAGATGGACATTTCCATATATATGACTGAATCTGGAGTACTTCGACCAGAACTGCTAGAGCCACCGCTTGATGCGCTTCCTCTCCCTCGAGCCTTTGACATTGTTATTGGATGATCTTGCACGTTGGAGGACCTTGCCCATCTCACTTACGAGCAGAGTATCCACCCATCGTACCAAGGGTTAATTATCTGTTTTCCATGATCCCCACCAAACCATCTATAATCTGGTTCAAGTCATTAGATTCATATATAAATAAATTGATTTGGAAAAATAAGCCAGCACAAATAAGTCTCAAAATGTTACAAAAATCTAAAGAATATGGGGGCTTAGAACTCCCAAACTTCTCCAACTACTTCCTTGCAAACAGGTTACAGTATATCTTAAAATGGATCAAACCTAACCCATTGGATTATTTATGGCTAGACATCGAACAATCGCTTAGCCATGAAATCCCAATTTGAAACCTGCCCTTCATTAGCCAACTCCTCCAGAAAAATAGTTGTTTTAAAAGTATAAAAATAAGCACCACTCTGACAGCTTAGTGGGAATTTCTAAAAATAACTGGATCCTCGCTCACTCCTTGCCAATACACTCCCATCTGGAATAATCCTGACATCTTGCTTAAAAAGAATCCATTGAATTTTCCGACATGGCACGAAAAAGGAATAAGTTGTATGAAAAATATTATTAAAGGAAACAACTTTATCTCATTTAACGACCTTGTTACACAGTATGGAATAAATCCTAACAAATTTCTTGAATACATACAAATTAAATCTATAATTAAAGCAAGTTTCAGGACTATATCATGAGAAAGCAATACCACCATTGACCAATTTTTAAAAATATCTACCCCTAAAACACTATCTAAACTATATGTTCTACTTTCAAAAAAAGACAACACAATCGACGTTCCAATCTCAAAATGGAACTCAGATTTATCTACAAGCTGTGACCCTGAATTCTGGAAGCAAATATGTCTCAATGCTTCCCGGTTCATAAAAAATCCCAATTTACAGCTGATTCAGTTTAAAATCCTTCATAGAGTACACTACACAGGACATAGAATGTTTAGAATGGGCTTAACTGACTCTAACATCTGTACACACTGCTCAGACCATAGAATAGATGACTACTTACGCTCCATGTGGGCCTGTGCTCCAATTAACAATTTTTGGCACCAAGTGTGTGAGGACCTATCTTTGGAAATCAAGGAAGAAACTGAACATAGCTGTTTACAAAAACCTCCTGTTAGATCATATAGCTATGGAAAGAATGTCTGCTGAATCTAAAGAACAAATGTCAGAATTTCAGTTTATATGGGAACCAATGATTCATTCATTGACCTGACTCTCTGGGGGCGTCTGGCTTTGCCCCTGGGAGTCTCGCTTGTCTGGCCTGGGGTGTGGTCCTGGTCGCTGGGTGGCCCAGGTGCCTCGGAGGGGGGCTGGCGCGGGCTTGGTGTCCCTGGTCTTCTTTGCTGGGCTGCCTTCCTGAGGGGACTGGTGGGTGGGGGTCCGGATCGGGTGATGGGGTGGGGGCCGGGGTGGCCGTCTGGGGGGCGACGTGGGTCAGCCTCCGGGGTGGTGGGTGGGCGGGGTCTGCCCTGGGGCCTCCTGCTCGGCTGCCGCATGGGGTCATCCAGTGTGGGGTGTGGGGGCCGGCCTCTCCCCTTGGTGGGGGCACGGGTGCTCGAGCTCGGCTGCCCCTGCGGAGCTATCTCCCCTGGATTCGAGGGTGGGTGTTTTTAAAAAAAAAAATTAATTTCTTACTTATTTTATTGTATTTTATCTATTTATTTGTGTGCGGTATGTGTGACGTGGGGAATGCTTGCTGCCCTCCAGCGCTTGTAACTGGGGGCCTTTGGGGTGCCCGGGTTGCACGGGGGTGGGGGTCTCGGATATGCGGTTTGGGCTTGGGGTGGGGGGTGCGTGGTGCTGGGGTGGGAGGAGATCCCTTCCTTTCCTTTCCTTTCTGGGCCGCTGTGGCTTGTTGGGCTCGGGGGGGTGGGTGGGTGCCCATGCGGGCGGGGGGCGGGGTGTTCTTTTGCGTTGCGCTGGCCGGGATCGGCGGGGGGACGCTTTCTCTGCCTCTCTGTTCCTCCTTGGCGCCTCTGGTTTGCATGCTTTGTGGGTGTGGCCGTGCTCCGCTCTGTGTGGGGTCCGGTTCTCTGGTAGTCGCTGTGGTGCTGCTCCCTAGCCGGCCGTGGTAGTGTGCGTGGGCCGTGTGGGCACGGTTCCCGCTGCTCTGGTGGCGGTCAGGTCTGCCTTGGGGCGTGTGGCTGGTCCGTGGTGTAGTGCGGTTTGGGTGTGGCGCTGTGGACGCTACCTCCGGTGTCGGGAGCGTTGGGGTTATCGCCTCTGGGGGGGTTGGGTGGTCATGTGTCCTTGGTCCCCCCGTGCTCGGTTTGGGCGGTGTTGGGGCATGCTCCGCTGCACCACCTCACATACAGAAAGGACTTTGGGGGTTGGTCTACGGTCGGGCATGGTCGGGGGGGGAGTTGCCTTTGTCTCCTTTGGCTCCTGTGTCCCTGCTATGCCACTGACCTGTCGACCCCAATTTTAATCGCACAGTAAACACTTAGGGTCTGGGGAGCTGGTCAGGTGAGGTGCCCACCGGACGGCAGCTGCCCCCCAATTTTAATTGCATCATTAGCTATCACCCACATAAACCCCTATCATATACATGCACACAGTATATGCACACAGTGTCTATTAATTGCATAATAGACACAATTAGTCCTTATCACATACACGGGTGGAGCAGGCTGGATGGGGGTGCATCCTGCCTGTTCCGTGGCGCCTGTCCGCCAAGGTCGGGGGTTTGGCCGTGGACCTATTCGCTGGAGGTCGCGGCGTGGTGGCTCGCCTGGGGTGGCCTGGCTTGTGGGATGCTTTTGTCTGGTTCGCCTGCTCTTCCCTGTGGTGGCCCGTTGGGGCCTGTTGATGCCGGGGCTTGCGCCGGGGGGGCGGCCTGCGGTGCCTCCCTTAGACTAACATGTGCCGCGGACGCCTCTATGCTCTCGGGGCGGATTCGGCGGTCCCGGGGGGGTGGTGCCCGTACTACGGGTGGCCTGAATGCCGCCGCGGGGACCTGTGGAGGCTGCGCTGTGGTGGCTGCTGGGGCACCAGACTCTCTGGTGGGTTGCGGCTTGGCCCTGCTCACGGGTACTGTAGGGCTGGGTGACGGGCGGGGGGCGGGAGAACGTGGGTCCTGGGGCCAGGCCTGCTGGGTGGGGTGGTGTTCTGCCGGGTGCTTGGGCATTCGTCAGCGCTGGTCTTTCTGCTCTGCTGGGCCGTTGTCTGTGTCTTTGCCTCCTCCGGTCTGTCCGCGGACTTGTCGGGGGCGGGGCTCCGGTGCGCGGGTGGTACGCCATCTGCTCTGGTGGCATGTGGCCGGTCTGGCTCCTGGTGGCTGGTGGGGTCCGGCGGCTGGTCTGCCGCTGGTCTCGCCTTCTCGGTGCTGGTGCTTGGCCTCCCTGCGGCTTGGGGTGCGACACTCCCACTCCCTCTCTGGGGTTTGCTGCCCCGCGGGTGTCGGCTGGAGCCATGTGGTGGTTCTCCCGGCTGCTCGCCCGTGTGCCCGGCAGCTTGCTTGCTCATTTGCACGCTTTCCTCCTCCCCGGCTCCTTTGTCTGCCTTGCTGGCGGCGTCCTGCCATTGGGATGGGGTGGTCTGGGGTCTTCCTGCTCCCCGGTAGTCCGCGTTCTCCGCGCCACGGGTTCTGGGTTGTATGTCTGGGACCCCGGGGTCCCCGGCTCCGCTGTGCCCTGGGTTGCCGACAGGGGATATCTGGGAGCGGGGCTTCCAGGTGTCGGGCAGTCGTCCATTGTGTGTGTGTGTTCGTGTGTGTGTGTGTGTGTGTGTACGTGTGTGTGTGCGTGCGTATGAGTGTGTGCGTGTGTGTGTGTTTATGTGTGTGTGTATACGTGCGTCCGTGCGTATGTGTGGGTTCTTTTATTTTTTTTAATTTATTGTAGTTATTTATTTTGGGGGGAAGGGTATACAGGGGTCTGCTCCGTGGGGTCAGGTGCTGGGTGATATATCTCTACCGCCCGGGCCTCTGCCGGGTGGGTGGTGGGGTGCCTCCTGCGTTCCGGATAAGGGCGGGCCTGGGTGGGGCGTTGGGCGGGGGGTGGCCCGGGGCGGGCCGGTGGGGGGGGATTGGCGCTTCCGGCATTTCATTACTATCAATCATTATTTTCAATCATTTCATGACTACTATTATGTGTGACTGTTTTTATGCAGTATTGTCATTGTAATCACTATCATAGTTCATCATTTCATGACTGCTATTATGTGTGACTGTTTCAATGCAGTACTGTCATTGTGGTTGTTGATATTATCTTGTCCTTTCCATCATGGTCTTTATAGTCATCACAGACATTTGCTGATGTGGTCCTGAATGTTTCTGTTGTTGTTGTCACAATTTTTGTTGCTGCTGTTGTCCTTGTATCTGTCTTTTTTTTTCTCTTTCCCCTCTTTCCCCTCTGTTCCCCTCTTATCCCCCCCCTTCTGTTTCTTTTCTCTTCTTCTCTGTCCCCTCCTGCTCTGGTCCGGCCTCTCCAAATATGCATAATAACAAGCATCCAAGTCAAATAAATTCTGTATAACAGGGGAAGTGTATGTCACACTTCACCCTGGCAGAGTAAATCTGTTGAGCACTTGAGGGCATTTAGATCTACAATTCTATCTGCCTTAAAGGCTGGACAGGACAGGGGGAAAAAAACAAGTTGTTATCACAAACTATGTTCACCAAAGTCACAAAAAGTTTAAAACTCCGGTAATACAGGTAGTGGACGGAGATTTTCCGTGAGCATCCTTTCCATACAGCAGGAAGTGACAAAGTTGATCATTAAGTTAAGGGAATTCAAAACTGCACTGCTGAAACAGGGAAAGAAGCTAAGAGGCTACGTCTACATGAATAAGCATCTCTCAAAACACAATGCCAATATCGCCAAGAAAGCACAAGACTTAAGGAAGCAGGGAAAGATACAAAGCCGTTGGAGCACTAACAGGAAAATCTACATCAAATTAAATGGAGGTCCAGGCGTTGCAAGAGTGCTTGTTGTCCAAGACATCAGCGATCTGGATACATACAGTATTAAAAATCATATTACTATGACAATAAGGATAATGGAGGACACACCCTACAAGACAGACCAATCACTCATTCAGTGCAACACCAAAGACGGAGGATGTGGATATCAACAGGTGAGAAAGGATAGGATAAATACAAGGAAAAGGAAAAGGGAAATGGAAAGGGAAGGGAAAAGAAAAAAAAAGTGTATACCTGTATACTGTATGTGTGTGTAAGTATATGCTGTACGTCTATATGTGTTTGTACTGAATATATATATATATATATATATATATATATATATATATATATATATATGTATATATATATATATGTATATATATATATGTATATATGTATATATGTATGTGTGTATGTATGTATGTATGAATATATATATATGTGTATATGTACCCCTCCGTGAATCACCACCTTACCGTGGTGGAGGGGTTTGTGTGCCCGAGTGATCCTAGGAGCTATGTTGTCTGGGGCTATATGCCCCTGGTAGGGTCTCCCAAGGCAAACAGGTCCTGGGTGATTCAGAAGACCCCTATGAATAAACACACGAGGAGAGACCGCACCTCGCCCGGAAGTGGGATACCGGGGCCTCACCCTGGAGCCAGGCCTGGGGGAGGGGCTCGCAGGCGAGCGTCTGGTGGTCGGGCTTTCACCCGTGGGACCCGGCCGGGCTCAGCCCGAAGAAGCCACACGGGATCTCCCCCCCGTAGACCCACCACCTGCGGGGGCAAGCATAAGGGTCCGGTGCATTGCGTTTTGGGTGGCGGTCGAGGGCGGGCACCTAGGCGACCTGGTCTTCGGCGGCCAAATCTGGTTCTTGGGACATGGAACGTCACTTCTCTGGCGGGGAAGGAGCCCGAACTTGTGAGAGAGGTTGAGACATTCCGACTAGATATAGTCGGACTCACCTCGACCCACAGTTTGGGTTCTGGATCCAAACTCCTCGAGAGGGGCTGGACCTTGTTCTACTCTGGAGTTGCTGCAGGGGAGAGGCGGCGAGCTGGTGTGGGCTTATTAATAGCCCCCCGGCTCGGTGCCTCTGTGTTGGAATCATCCCCGGTAAACGAGAGGGTCATTTCCCTACGCCTTCGGGTTGGGGAAAGGGTCCTGACTGTCGTTTGTGCGTACGCGCCAAACGGCAGTTCAGAGTACCCAGCCTTCCTGGAGTCCATCAGAGGGGTGCTGGAGAGCACCCCAACTGGTGACTCTGTCGTTTTGCTGGGAGACTTCAACGCCCATGTGGGCAATGACAGTGTGACCTGGAGGGGCGTGATTGGGAGGAACGGCCTCCCCGATCTGAACCCGTGCGGTGTGATGTTGTTGGACTTCTGTGCGAACCACAGTTTGTCCATCACAAACACCATGTTCCAGCATAAGGATGTCCATAAGTGCACATGGCACCAGGACACCCTAGGCCGCAGGTCTATGATCGACTTTGTAGTCGTATCATCAGACCTGCGTCCGCATGTTTTGGACACACGGGTAAAGAGAGGGGCTGAGCTGTCAACTGATCACCACCTGGTGATGAGTTGGATTAGATGGCGGGGGAGGATGCCGGACAGACCCGGGAGACCCAAACGTGTAGTGAGGGTGTGCTGGGAACGTTTGGCAGAGTCTCCTGTTCGTCGAGTCTTCAGCTCTCACCTCCGGCAGAGCTTCTCCTGCATCCCGGGGGAGGACGAGGATATCGAGTCCGAATGGGCTCTATTCCGTGCCTCCATTGCTGAGGCAGCCGATCGGAGCTGCGGCCGCAAGGTGGTCGGTGGCAGTCGTGGCGGCAAGCCCCGAACCCGATGGTGGACACCAGAGGTCAGGGCTGCCGTCAAGCTGAAGAAGGAGTCCTATCGAGCATGGATGGCTTGTGGGACTCCTGAAGCAGCTGACGGGTACCGGCAGGCCAAGCGGCACGCGGCTTCGGCGGTGGTCGAGGCAAAAACTCGGGTGTGGGAGGAGTTCGGTGAGGCCATGGAACACGACTTTCGGTCGGCCTCGAAGAGGTTCTGGCAAACCGTCTGGCGCCTCAGAAAGGGGAAGCAGTGCCCGGTCCACACTGTTTACAGTGGGGACGGGAGCCTGCTGACCTCGACTGAGGATATAGTTGGGCGGTGGAAGGAATACTTTGAGGCCCTTCTCAATCCCACTGACATACCTTCCCTAGAGGAAGCAGAGACTGAGGATACGAACGCGGACAGTTCCATCACCGTGGCTGAGGTATCTGGGGTAGTCAAAATGCTCCCCAGTGGCAAAGCTCCGGGGGTGGACGAGTTTCGCCCTGAATTCCTCAAGGCTTTGGATGTTGCGGGACTGTCTTGGCTGACACATCTCTTCAACATTGCGTGGAAGTCGGGAACAGTACCTCTGGATTGGCAGACTGGGGTGGTGGTCCCCCTTTTCAAGAAGGGTGACCGGAGGGTGTGTTCCAACTATAGGGGGATCACACTCCTCAGCCTCCCTGGGAAAGTCTATTCCAGGGTGCTGGAGAGAAGGGTACGACCGTTAATCGAACCTCGGCTACAGGAGGTGCAATGTGGTTTTCGTCCTGGTCGCGGAACACTGGACCAGCTCTTCACCCTTGCAAGGGTCCTGGAGGGTACTTGGGAGTTTGCCCAACCGGTCTACATGTGCTTTGTGGACCTTGAAAAGGCATTCGACCGTGTCCCTTGCAGTGACCTGTGGGGGGTGCTCCGGGAGTATGGGATTGGTGGCGCGCTACTACGTGCCATTCAGTCCTTGTACAACCGGAGCAGGAGCCTGGTTCGCATTGCCAGTAGTAAGTCAAGCCTGTTTCCGGTGAACGTTGGCCTCCGCCAAGGCTGCCCTTTGTCACCGATTCTGTTCATAATTTTCATGGACAGAATTTCTAGGCGCAGCCAAGGTGTCGAGGGAGTCCAGTTCGGGGGCACTAGGATCTCATCTCTGCTATTTGCAGACGATGTGGTCCTGATGGCCTCATCGAGCTGTGACCTGCAGCGTTTACTGGGACGGTTTGCATCTGAGTGTGAAGCTTCTGGGATGAGACTCAGCACCTCCAAATCCGAGGCCATGGTTCTCAGTCGGAAAAGGGTGGATTGCTCCCTCCGGGTTGGGAATGAGGTCCTGCCCCAGGTGGTGGAGTTCAAGTATCTCGGGGTCTTGTTCACGAGTGAGGGAAGGTTGGAGCGTGAGGTCGATAGGCGGATCGGCGCAGCGTCTGCAGTAATGCGGTCGCTGTACCGGACCGTCGTGGTGAAGAGAGAGCTGAGCCGGAAGGCAAAGCTCTCAATTTACCGATCGATCTATGTTCCCACCCTCACCTATGGTCATGAGCTTTGGGTCATGACCGAAAGAACGAGATCGCGGATACAAGCGGCTGAAATGAGTTTTCTTCGTAGGGTAGCGGGACTCACCCTAAGAGACAGGGTGAGGAGCTCGGTTATCCGAGAGGAGCTCAGAGTAGAGCCGCTGCTCCTTCACATCGAGAGGAGCCAGCTGAGGTGGCTCGGGCATCTAGTCCGGATGCCTCCCGGACGCCTCCCTGGTGAGGTGTTTCGGGCATGCCCAGCCGGGAGAAGGCCCCGGGGAAGACCTAGGACACGTTGGAGGGATTATGTCTCACAGCTGGCCTGGGAACGCCTCGGTGTCCTCCCGGTGGAGCTGGAGGAGGTGGTCGGGGACTGGGAAGTCTGGGCTTCCCTACTGAGACTGCTGCCCCCGCGACCCGGACCCGGATAAGCGGAGGAAAATGGAATGGAATGGAATGGAATGGAATGTGTATATGTATGTGTCTATGAATGTACTTGTAACGTATGTATGTGCATATGTATGTGTGTTTGTATGTGTACGAAGCGCGGGTAGGATTAAATAAGCTCTGCTTCTTCCTACTCCTTTCGGACATGTGGAACTGAGACTTGTAATGTGAAGCATTCAATGTATGCAGTATGCATGTTCAAACTTGTCTATAGCGGCCACTTTTGCAGACTCCCTCTAGTGGCTGCTATAGACAAGTGGCCTCTATAGACAGGTTGGACGCCAGTTTGAATGTTGACCAGTAGAGGAAAAAAAAGAAAAAAAGGGAAAATAATAATAATAATAATGTTGACCAGTAGAGGGCACTGCGGACTGCGGATAAAAGCTGTACAGCACTACTCGGCTTGTTATTATCATGGTTCATGGTTCATGAGTCAAACAGTAGCACATCACATAGTACAATTCACAATTTTACATGTCCAAAAAGGAGTAGGAAGAAGCAAAGCTTATTTAATCCTACCCCTCATCAGTTTCACATCAGTTGCAATACATTTATTCACCTCTTGTTCTTCCAAGTGTACTTTGTAGGTCTACATGACAATGTAGTGCAATCATAGCCAAGGTTTTTACTTACTAAAAGGAAGCTAGAGGCTTAATAATAACTGATAGAATATATCCACGACCCACAGAACAAAGCTGTGCTAGTAATGTCTTACGCTTGTTTTTAATATTTTACTTTTTATACGGCAGAGTGTCATTACAGCTTTAGTTCATCAGGAAGTTTTGACCACCTTCTGCATCTATCAACAGGATCAGGGCCAATGAAGGATGATGCCAGTAACACTGCCTTGTTATCCTACCACTTCACGATTGCCATCCAACTTGTCATTTCATATTTCACTTCATATGCACCACGCCCAGCCTTTGAAAGTTCCTTGTCACTTTTGAGGGTACATCCACGTAAACGGTTTCGATTGATGGTAGCAACTGATAGAATTCCCATTTTCTTCAGTTCCACAATGAGTTCAGGTGAAGTGAACCAATTGTTGAAGAAGCACTTGTAGTTTAGTCCTTTCGGAACATCTGATACGAGACGAAGCACAACTTCACCTTCAACACCAAGTCCACGCTCATTGTGTACGGTCCCTTTTCCAGTGTATACTTCAAAGTCATAGACTAGTCCAGTGACACCTGCACGAGTAAAGACCTTGATTTTTTCGGCTTGTTCTTGATATATTCTTTCATTCCAATTTTTCCTTTGAAGGGGATTATCTGCTCATCAGTGGAGTGGTTTTCTTCCGGTTCAACTTTCAAACAGTTTGCATGGACTTTCTCAAGTACTGGTCACACTGTGAACAATGGATCATATCCAAGCTCACCCTTTTGCTTCACTTTGGTATTGTCGTTCATATGGATGTATGTTCGCAGATTATCAAATCGCTTACGTCCCATGACAGTTACAATTGGGTTGTAGCGTGTTGTTGTCTGCCAGTACATGCGGTATGATGGCATACGTACTACTGTCATCAATATGTGTAAACTAATGAATTGCTCCATTTCAGAAGGGGTTGTTTTTAGTCCTGGGCCATTCTTCATAACTGCATACAGGTTTGATTGGTCAGAAATAAGTTCAAACACGGATTCATCCATGAACTGATCAAAATACCACTTTGGACTTGGTATTTAATCTGGTGGAGGTGAGAATGCAGGTCCTTGGAATGAAGGGTCTATGTCAGCTGCTGGGGGTTTCCTCTGCCTCCAAGAAAAAAACTTTGTTTACTGGAGCTGGGCCAGGCTGAGGTTCATCATCATCTGGGACCCCAGTGTCATTGTCTGCATGTACGTTATGAATTTCAACATCAAGTGTGTTTGGATTAGGTATTGCTATTGCTCCCAGTGTCTCATCATCATCAAGGCTGAAGTCAGACTCGTATGCTTCAGCAGGTTCAACAAAATCTGGATCTCCAATTTCATCGTCTGTCTCAGATAAAGCACCATCAGGAAGGCAAACCATTTCAATGGCTTCCTTGAGTGAATACGATCTTTGTCGGCCTGCCATTACGCACCAAAAACCTGCAGCCAGAGTATGCTGTAAGCTAGTTTACTAAAAAAGCTTCCAGTCCAACAAAGAT
The DNA here is from genome assembly GCF_027744805.1 of Dunckerocampus dactyliophorus. Taxonomy (NCBI): domain Eukaryota; kingdom Metazoa; phylum Chordata; class Actinopteri; order Syngnathiformes; family Syngnathidae; genus Dunckerocampus; species Dunckerocampus dactyliophorus. The sequence continues at coordinate 39,632,568 of NC_072821.1, forward strand.
ATATACTAATATAATATGTGCAATGGAATTTAGGCTAAATCAATTTTGCTCACTGAACAGTCAAATGAACATCACATTATGCCATTACGTTTGATCAAATCTGCCTCTGATAGTGTGTAACTTCACTCCAAATTATTTCATTTTCCATAGGATACACCCTCAATGACAACTCAAATCAATAAGTAAACACTGGTGATAGGAAAATAACCCTAGTATAGACTGTTGCTCAAAATATAGGTAAACTAGAAGACAAAGCATGTGGCATCCATTGGTACTAGTCCAGCCAAACGTTGCAAAGCTGCAACAATGAAATAGAGCTGCCCCTAGGGGAAAACCCAGAGGAGATAAAATCTACAAACTGGCAAACACTGGATCTCTATACTGTCATGATTCATCTTATACAGTATTGGTTTCAAAATAAAGGTGATTGGTAGTAATACTTACATGAAATGGATGTCTAGAAAATCCTTTCATGTGAACCCAAGAAGGAAGACATGTTGAAAGTGAGAAAACCCGCCATCTAGTGAGCTATTGGGGAAACTGTTTGTTACTCATGCACAACGAAGGTCTGCAGTGGTACTTTTCAGTAAAAAAGGGCTCATAAAATATGAATGTGGATTAATTAGGGGATTAGCATTTAGTTGTTGCAAATCTGCAACATCTGCCCCGAGAGGGATATATGATAGTGAACAGAATGATAATTACTGTAATGCACATCATTGTAAAAAAAAAACTATAGTCATACTGCTGATATCACCGTCGCTGTAATAAAACCAACAACATAATAACACCCTGGTTAACTCAGTGAGTAATGTGGGGAAGTACGTATGTACTGTGAGTGTGCATATGTACAGGTATCACTGTATGTGGGGAAGACTTCATATGTATAAAGGTGCAAGAATGTGTGGGCATGTAATTGTCACTGAGAATGCATGAAAGGAAAGGGGCTGCCCTCCACCTCCCAGAGAGCCCCGCCCCAAATAGCCAGGCCGAGCGCCCGTCGCCAGAAGGCCACCAGGCCCACAGGGGCAGGCAGCACAAAGATCAGCGCCCCAAGAGCCAGCCCAGAGAGCGCCCCCCGGGGAAGACCAGCAAGGAGCCGCAGAGAGGAAATCCCGGCCAAAGACAGGGCGCCGGCGGGCCGGAGGACAGCCAACCCCCGAGACCAGTGAAAGATCACACCCCACAAAGGCAGATGAGTACCGGGGGCCACACACCGGCAGGCCCAGAGACGCCCCCACAACTGGAAAGAAGCCCGCCCACGCTGGAATTGCCAATCCCACAGTACTCGCAGGCATAACCAAGCCCCAACCCACCAGTCGGCCCGACGCCCCAGCAGCCGCCACAGCGCAGCAACTACAAACCCCCGCGGCGGTACGCGGGCCACCCGCAGCACTGGCACCGCCCCCTGGAGACTACCGAACCCGCCCCAAGAGCGTAGAGGCGCCCGCAGCACGTGTCAGTCCAGGGGAAGCACCGCAAGCCGCCCCCCCGGTGCAAGCCCCGGCACCAACAGGCCCCAGAGGGCCACCCAAGGGAAAGGCAGGCGAACCAGACAAAGGCATCCCACAAGCCGGGCCCCCCCGGGCAAGCCACCGCAACGGCCAGGTCCCCGGCCACACCGCCGACCCTGGCGGGCAGACGCCGAGGTGCACCACCCGTGTATGTGATAAGGTGTGATTGTGTCTGTTATGCAATTAAAAAATAATAAATAAATAAAATAAAATAAAAGAGGACAGCTATGAAGAGCTGGTCTCTGTGTCCCTGAGGGGTGTATCTGTGTGCATGTATATGATAGGGGTGTATGTGGATGATAGCTAATGATGCAATTAAAATCGGGGGACAGCTGCCGCTCGGAGGGCCCCTCACCTGGCCAGCCCCCCCAAACCCTAAGTGTCTACTCTGCGATTAAAATTTGGGGGCAACAGGTCAGTAGCATGGCAGGGGCAAAGGAGCCCCGCAAGGCAGCTCCCCTCCCCAAACAAGCCCAACCGTAGGCCACCCCCCAAAGTCCTATATGTATGTGAGGTGGTGCAGTGGAACAGGAAGGACGGGGGCCCCATACCCCAACACCGTCCAAACCGAGCAGGGGGGGACCAAGGACACATGACCGACCGGCCACCCACCACAGCCCAGGCTCGGGCGAGCCACAGGACACACCACAGGCCCTACCCGGCCCGCCAGGCCCAGTCCGGCCCACCCAATCCCCCATAGGCGATACCCCCAGACCCCCCCAATACCGGAGCCCCACCGGAGGTAGCATCCACAGCGCCACCCCCAAACCCCCAAACACCACGGACCAGTCACACGCCCCAAGGCAGATCCGACCGCCACCAGAACAGCGGGAACCGCGCCAAGGCGCCCCCCACACACCACCACGGCCGGCCACCAACACTACGACAACCACAAGAGCACCAGACCCCACATAGAGCGGAGCACGGCCACACCCACGAAGCACGCAAGCCAGAGGCGCCAGGGAGGGACAGAGAAGCAAGCACCGCACAACAGGTCCCACGAGAAGAGCGACCCCCCGCCCGGCACCCAAGTAGATGCCCCTGCCCGCCCCGCCCACCGCCACGCCGCAGACCGGCCACCACCCCTCCCCCCGCCCATCCACCAACACGCCAAGGGAGAAACCCGGGAGGGAGGGAGACAACCACCAGCCAGGGAGCAGAGACCAGCCAGACACCAGCAGGTAGCAGGGACCGCCCGCCAGCTCCCCGCCAGCCCCACCCCCAATCCCCCGACCAAAGCCACCCCCGACCGCCCCACCCCGGAGCAAGCATCCCCCTGCTGATCCCGGCCAGCGCCACACAGAAGAACACCACACCGCCCGCCCCCACCCGCACCCACACGCCCACCCGCCGGTGGCCCCCACACCCCCCGCCTACCAAGCCACAGCTGTCCCGTCCCTGAAGGGAGAAAGCAAGGGATACCCCCACCCCAGCAACACGCACCCCCCACCCCAAGCCCAAACCGCACATCCGCAACCCCCACCTCCGCGCTCCCAGTCACCCGTGGGACAGCCACAGGTGCTGGAGGAGGAGGAGCTCCCACCTGTCACACATACACCACACACATAAATCAGTAAAATAAAATAAAATAAGTTATAAATAAAATAAAAAATTTTAAAATTAAAAAAAAAAGGGGCAACTCAACCCATCCCCTCACCCAGGGGAGATAGCTCCGCAGGGGCAGCTGGGCCCAAGCACCCGTGCCCCCATCAGGGGGAGAGGCCGGCCCCTTATTTCTTTTTCATGCCAGGTTGGGAAATTTAATGGTTTCTTTTTAAGCAAGATGACAGGATTATTCCAGATGGGAGTGTATTGGCAAGGAGTGAGCGAGAATTTAGTTATTTTTAGAAATTCCCACCAAGCTGTCAGAGTGGTGCTTATATTTATACTTTTAAAACAATTATTTTTCCGGAGGATTTGGCTAATGAAGGGCAGGTTACAAATTGGGATTTCATTGCTAAGTGATTGTTCTATGTCTAGCCATAAATAATCCAATGGGTTCGGTTTGATCCATTTTAAGATATACTGTAACCTGTTTGCAAGGAAGTAGTTGGAGAAGTTTGGGTTTTCTAAGCCCCCATATTCTTTAGATTTTTGTAACGTTTTGAGACTTATTCGTGCTGGCTTATTTTTCCAAAGAAATTTATTTATATATGAATCTCATGACTTGAACCAAATTATAGATGGTTTGGTGGGGATCATGGAAAACAGATAATTAACCTTTGGTAAAATCATCATTTTTACGGTGGATACTCTGCCTGTAAGTGAGATGGGCAAGGTTCTCCAACGTGCAAGATCATCCTCTATTGACTTCAATAGTGGAGTATAATTCAAGCGGATCAGGTCTGACAGGTTGGAGGAAATGTTAATACCCAAATACTTAATGTTCCCTGAACACAGTGGTATAGAGGGGGTGCTCTGGAAACCAAAGTTAATGGGCAGTACTGTGGATTTAGACCAGTTAATGCAGTAATCTGAGAAGGTGCTATAATTGTTAATGAGTGAGATAGATTCGTGAAGTGAAGAATGTGCATTATCTAGGAAGAGTAATACATCATCAGCATAAAGGCTTATCTTATGATGAACATTTGTGGTGTGGATCCCTTTAATATTTATATGTTGTCCAATTGCAGCTGCAAGAGGTTCGATAAAGATAGCAAATAGTGAGGGAGAGAGTGGACACCCTTGCCTAGTACCTCTTTGTAAAGTAAATTCTGGAGAAATGTGATTGTCGGTCCGAACAGAGGCAAATGTGTGTCTATTTACAGTATATTGTAGTTCCCAGTCACTCTGTTTTTATTTTAATTTTTATTCACATGTGCTACTATGAAAATCTGACCCACAGTCTAGATCAGTTTCCCAACCTTTAATACACATACATAGCATACACAGAAGAAGACATATGCACAACCTCAGTGCTCTAAAAGTTGAGGTGGCATTTATAAACAAGTCCTTTACAGATCACTACATGCTGTGTGCAACATGTCAGTTTCTAAAAAAAAAGCACATTTGACATCTTTTCGTCGACAGTGTATTGTCTCCACGGGAACCAGGCAGCAGTATTTTCTTCAGTGATAATGTGTCTGACACCTCTTCTAAACCAGGGATAAAACAAGGCATAGATCACATTCAAACAGGAGTTTGATTGAAATGGTGGAACTTGCAAGAGAAACAATGTAAAATGGATGGAAACACATCAGGACCACTGCTCTGGAATACACCAGATCGTTTAGAATGGTGCACACAAAAGTGTTTCATCAAAATATTATGAAAACAGCATTTGAATAGTTTTTCGAGAATGTCTCTGTCACAGTCTGTTGACACTTTCTTGTCACTTCCAGCTGAAAGATTCAAACATTACTTTAACTCAAGATGGGGCCAGTGTATACATCATTTGGAGCTTAACACAAATCTCATTCAAATACAGTATACTTCAATCACCTCAAGAAAAGAAGCTGAATGACATCAAACAACTGGTTTATAGATTAACTTGATCTACACTGAAAATAAATTGTCCACCTTTTATTCTACAGAATGTTGCACCCCCAGAAGCCAGGTTTCAGAATGTGCAAAGTAACAATGTGTCTAACAGCTCTTCTAAACCAGGGATAAAATAAGGCATAGATCAACGGGTTTAAACAGGAGTTGAAGTAGAAGAAATTAATCACAAACTTTAAATATGAAGCAAATAGACTCTGTGACCTCCTGTGCCTGTTAGGGGTTTGGGTGGTGGTGGTGTGTAGTTTGCTGGGGTCAGGTCATTGTAAAATGATTCTTGTCCTGTGAACTCCAGAGTACCTTTTGTTCTGTGAAAGTCAGTTGAACTCAGGCCTATGTGACTGAGGGGGAGGTCATCGTGACCGAAGTTATACAAGATATGTTCCAGATGTTATGTGATTTCAAAATGTCCTGCCAACAGGTCCAAGGAAGGACGAGGTTTTGGTAATCGACGTCATTGTTATTGTTCACTGGGTCTATTTAAGGGTGAACGGAATAAACGGGGTATCCCTTTTCCCTCAACTGCATACGAGATGTGTTGTGCCTCTTATTATTCCACAACAGTCCCATGCCGTCTAGGTATCAGTGATGATCCTTAATGTTAATGACAGAGGACCTTCAGGGCCTAGTGGAGCATCGAAGCTGACCCCATTGTGTACCAGGAGTTTGTCAGGTGTTACTGTAGATCAGAATTTAGTCTATTTAGTCTAATCTAGAATTTACATTTTGCACATATGGATCCTAATGAGGTTTTAAGTAGAGCTACAATATGCAAAAACAAGAAGGGGGAGTGAGACAAAAAACATTTTGAAAAAGTAATTTATTGAAAACAACAATTAAAGAGAAATAGACTGTTTATCAGGACCATATATTATTAGGACCACAGACTATAAAAGCCAAAATATGCTCTAAATGTTGATATAGTGTCATCATTCCCACTGTCATGGCCTCCTGATGGTAAAGCTAAGAAGCTTTCACTTTTTCAACATGGTGGGATTGTGGAGCTGCATAAGCAAGGCCTCTCGCAGCATGCCATGGCTGCTGAGGTTGGGAGCAGTAAAACAGTCATTTTGAAAGATCCTGAGCATTATGGAACAAAAAAGTCAAGTGGTAGACCCAAACTGCGCTGATCCGGAGGATCCCATCGGCTATCTATCAAGACATAGGGCGGTCTTCCACCCACATGAAGACCCTCATTGGTGCCGAGTGCAGCGCAATAACCATGTTTTTTGTTTCACTCCCCCTTCTTGTATTTCCATATTGTAGCTCTATTTAAAACCTCATTCAGATCCAAATGTGCAAAATGATCATTTTAGACATTTTTCAACTGGTCTTAAGATTTTGATCAGGAGTGTATACATATACACACACACACACATGCGCACACACACTGTAATATCCGGACTATAGAGCGCACAGGTAAGTAAGTCGCATGCCTAAATTTAAAGAGAAAAAAAAGAATTGTACAGACAGTATGCAGCCCGCACCTGTCTATAAGCTGCAGGTGTCCACATCGTAGCATGGTTTGGTTTGGATTCATGTACAGTCAAACCTGTCTTAGCGGCCACCTTTATAGAACGGCCACCTGCCTATAGCAGCCACTGAAAAATCCCCCGCAGCAAATTTACATGTTATATACCCTGTGTATAGCAGTCACCTGTCCAACGCGGCCAGCGACCACCCATTTTGTCTCCCTTGGTCAATATCTGACTGCATATAGCGGCCAAATTACCAACTCAAGTAGAAGCTTAGTATTTTATAATGTACTCACGTTATTTTTCATCAAACCTCATCCACAAATCCATCAAAGTCCTCATCTTCTGTATTCGACACAAACAAAGCCGTCTTCTTTTCCGTTCGCTACTAGTCTGTTAACTTGTCAGTGTTATTCAGCTCCGAAGCAAAGAAAGAAACTTCTCCTGTTGCTTCTGCCAACTTTATTTATTGAACGCGGCCACCAGACAGCAGCTCAGAACACACACACATCTCTCAGCATCGTCTCTCCTTCCTGCTTGCCCACAAGGCAAAGGTTAAACAAGCCCCACTACATAGCTGTCCAGCCAATGCCTGTAAGAAATGACACCGTTTATTTCCTGGTGTGCACTGGTCAATACTGTAATGCCGCTTGTTGTGGGGAAGGAGAGACTCACGTCGCCAATGCACTTTAATGGCTTTATTAACAACGGAGAACACTGCAGGACTTTACATCCACGCCAACATAAACACACTTCCCAACTCTCTCCAAACTCACAGCTAGCACTGAGCCTAGCTCTTCTGCTCGGGACGCCCACCGTCACTTCCCGTCACTTCCTGATGAACTAAAGCTGTAATGACACTCTGCCGTATAAAAAGTAAAATATTAAAAACAAGCGTAAGACATTACTAGCACAGCTTTGTTCTGTGGGTGGTGGATATATTCTATCAGTTATTATTAAGCCTCTAGCTTCCTTTTAGTAAGTAAAAACCTTGGCTATGATTGCACTACATTGTCATGTAGACCTACAAAGTACACTTGGAAGAACAAGAGGTGAATAAATGTATTGCAACTGATGTGAAACTGATGAGGGGTAGGATTAAATAAGCTTTGCTTCTTCCTACTCCTTTTTGGACATGCAAAATTGTGAATTGTACTATGTGATGTGCTACTGTTTGACTCATATGCATGTTCAGGATGAATTAAAACCATGAACCATGAACCATGATAACAACAAGCCTAGTAGTGCTGTACAACTTTTATCCGCAGTCCGCAGTGCCCTCTACTGGTCAACATTATTATTATTATTATTTTTCCTTTTTTTTCCTCTACTGGTCAACATTCAAACTGGACGCCAACCTGTCTATAGAGGCCACCTGTCTATCGCGGCCACTTTTGCAGACTCCCTCTAGTGGCCGCTATAGACAAGTTTGACTGTATTTCAAACATGCATACTGCATACATTGAATGCTTCACATTACAAGTCTCAGTTCCACATGTCCGAAAGGAGTAGGAAGAAACAGAGCTTATTTAATCCTACCCGCGCTTCGTATCGCATACATACACTGTATATCCACATACACGTACAAACACACATACATATTCATAGACACATACATATATATATATATGTATATATATATATATATATATATATATATATATATATATATATATATATATATATATATATATATATATGTATATATATATTCATACATACATCAAGAAGGAATATGTGGAAGTGGACAGACCCCACATTGTCAAGGTGTACAATAACAACATGGGAGGAGTTGCCTTGGCAGACATGTTTGCTGCACTCTATCGCATTGAACTCCGCTCACGTCGTTGGTATCTGCGCATCTTGTACTATTTGATTGACCTATCACTGGCCAATGGCTGGCTCCTCTACCGCCGTCATCTCACCCAGGAGTAGGAGAAGAAGTATATGCCGCTTCTTGACTTCCGCGCTCAAGTTGCAGATGACCTCATCAAGGTTGGCAAACGGGCTAACTTGAACAGTCGGAAAAGAGGACGACCGTCATCGGAAGAGGCTCCAGAACGCAGTCAAAGCTGCCACATCTTCACCTCAAGGTCAGAGGATCATTGCGCCATCAGTTGAGGTCAGACTAGACTGATTCGATCGTTTTCCCATCCATGCTGATAAACATGGACGATGTGGAGTGTGCAAGAATGGCTACACACAAATTACCTGTCTGAAGTGCAAAGTACTTTTGTGCTTTACAAAGGACAAAAATTGTTTCTTGGACTACCACACAAAGAAGTGACCTTCAGACCTGGCCTTCTCAATTAGGATTTGAAACGTCGATATAGTATTATTGGTATTATATCTCAATATTGTTTGATGTAGGGGATGAAAAGTTATTGTTGTTGTTCCTAATCTATACCAAGTTGTTTTTGTTGTTATTCTTCCACTGTAAAGTACTTTGAAACATTGTTTTGAAATGTTCTATGCAAATAAAGTTAGTTTTCATACCATATTTGTCAGGAACGGAGTGAGCCGCAGGTTGGAACCCAAGATGCGTGAGACGATGTGAGCTTGGAAGAAGTGTTTATTCCAAAACTCAAAAGGAGAAAAATATACAACACAGGCAAAAGTACAAACAAGGATCTAATAACTAAGGGGGACCCGGATGTCACACGGGAAAAAGTCAAATGTAACAAAAGGAGCTACCAAAAGAGTAGATCTAGTAACAGAAAACGCTGCTGAGTAATCAAACAGGAAAAGGCTAGCAGGATGCTTACGCTGCTGGAGTGTCCAAGCAGGGGAAAAGTAGCAAAAGGCTAGGCAAGTGTTACAAGTAGCAAGTAGTATGAAATGGTAGCAGAGGAGCCTGGGTCGAGGAGTAGGAGTCAACGATCTGGCAACACTGGCTGGGGAGCTTGCATCTTAAAAGCAGCACAGGTAATCAGCTCCAGGTGTTGCCAATCAGCTCCTCATGTTGGTTTGCAGGGTGTACTGCAAAAAGAGCACAGGAGAGGGCAGTATCGCAGTACACAGCACACCACAATATTAAGTTTTCGGCGTTAATTTACCACACCGGGCCAATGTTGTAAACCTGCAACATCTCAGAATACATTACATGTGAAGCTTTTGCTAAAAAAAAAGTCTGAATTGTATACCACTACCCCATATGACAATTTTCCCCAAATATCAGATTTTTCCTGTTACAAAAACTTAATTTGAGCCTCAGAGGGATATAATCATTTCATTACTACAATTATGTGTGACTGTTTCAATGCAGTATTATCATTGTGATCACTATCATAGATAATCATTTCATGACTACTATTATGTGTGACTGTCATTGACAGTATTGTCATTGTGGTTGTTGATATTGTTTTGTCCTTATGTCCTTGTTCGTCTTTATAGTTGTCACAGACATTTATTTGCTGATGTAGTTCTGTATGTTTCTGTTGTTCTGTTCTTGTTGTCACAATTGTTGTTGCTGCTGCTGTTGTCCTTGTCTCTTGTCTCTTTTTTTTTGTCCCCCTCTTATCCCCCCGTTTTCTTTTCTCTTCTTCTCTGTCCCCTCCTGCTCCGATCCGGTCGCTCCAAATATGCTTAATAACAAGCATCAAAGTCAAATAAATTCTGTATAACAGGGGAATTGTATATCACACTTCTCCCTGGCAGACTAAATCTGTTGAGCACTTGACGGCATTTAGATCTACAATTCTATCTGCTTTAAAGGCTGGACAGGACAGGGGTAAAAAAAAAAAAAAAAAAAAAAAAAAAAAACACATTTTGTTTGGTTTAATCACATAATGGACATTTGATGACGTCTAAGCAGCATAAGGCGCGAGTACAGACATGGGCACAAGCATCCTCCTTGACACAAATAAATGGGATGCCACCCTGGGTAATTGCCCATATTGCCCATAGCAAGAACCTCGACTGAATATACTGTAAATTACAGTGTATGAGCCGCACCCACTAAATTTACAGGAAAAAAACACATTTCTTCTTATATAAGCCACACCAGTGTATAAGCCGCAGGTGTGTGTGTCACAAAATGTGATATGTGGTTTACAGAAAGAAGTTACACAAAGATTTTTTAAATTTTTAATAAAATAAATGATTTTTTTTACCAAACAGTGCGTGACAGACAGTGGGACAACAGAGCAATTTAACCGTGCAGAACGGTACACGGCTAGGTAAACATTGCCGAATAGCGTATGTTGAATACAGTAACATTAGCCGTGGACGGATGCGTTCATCACATTTGTAGTTTGACACTACATTTTGGTATCCATTTTTTTACACCGTGGCTCCTGGGGGACAACATTTTGAGGAAGACAAGGACAAGGACACCAAGAGTCCTGGCTGCCTTCAACTCTGATTTCTTTGCTCTGACAGTGACTGAATGCTGTAGCGTGACTGATGTAACATGAGAGCTCATGGCTCGCGCCTGAGACACAGCAACCACAAACACTCTCATGTACAGAGTGATGATGATGCTGAGAGGGAGGAGGAAGGTCACAACAAGATCAATAACACCTGCATAATAGTCACCACCAAAGACACACTCTTCATAGCAGGAAATATACCTTCCAGGATGAACTAGCTGATCCTTCAAAATGATGCTACAGTAAAGAAAAGAAGAGAACCAACAGAGACAAACACAAAGTTGAACTCTTCTCACAGTAACTTTGGTGTTATAATGCAGAGGATCACAAATAGCCACATAACGATCAGCTGATATCAGCACCATGGTTCCTACTGATGCAGATGTCACTAGGAATGACATGGAGAACCACAAAAAACAAAATACATCACCAAGAGTCCAGCAGGATATTTTCAAGTAGATATCAACTGGTATCACCAGGAGGCCCACCAGAAAGTCAGAGACACTGAGAGAGAGGCGGAGGAGGTTGGAGGGAGTGTGGAGCTGCCTGGAAACAAAGAAGTAAAAGACAACATGTGTTCTTAGTCGACTAAAGAGCTGCAACATTACAGTGAGGAGACGCTGACAAACATGGCGGACAATTCCAGAATAAAAATAAGTGCCTAAAGTGGGAGATGGAGATGATGACCATCAGGTTGAGAACCACAGTGAAGATACAGATGATGGACAGCAGAACAGTGAAAAGAACACCTTCAGACCAATGAGATGTGGGCTTCCTGCAGGAGATGTTGATGAGTTGAGGAAAGCAGAGCTCCGATTGGTCCTCCATCTCCATCATCAGGAAGAAGAAGAGTTAAGAAGCTGGAGCTCTGACGGCTTTCTTCTTAAAGTTACTCAATTTATCTTCACACTTGGCTTTGTCCATCCCCTCTGCCAGTGTCTCCCTTCCTCATTCTCCTCCCCCTTGTTCCTTTCCTCATACCTTATCTTGCCCACTTCCTTCACTTCCAAGCATGCCATCACACTGAATGAGAAACTTCTCATGTAAGATATGTGCTGTCGGGCTGTTGTAGTGCTCAGCAGAGGTCATCATGTGCCGGAATCCCAGTATGCATCTATGCAGTCCTCCATTGTCACCCACGAAGCTGGTCCTGGGTGCCAGGGGCAGAAGTCTGACAAAGGGTGAGATTTACGTCTTAATTTTAAATATTGGAGCACATGGTTTAGATAAAGTACTGTCCCAGTGACCGATCAACAATGCTGTCCAAAGACCTCCTGTCTTTGGATCATCAATTCGTTTTCGAGTGTGAAAAAAATTGTGTAACAAATGTACTGTTCAGCTGGAGCCTATCCCAGCTGTAAGATGTTTTTATATCTTGAGGACACACAGAAAAGAGAAAGACTTGTGTTCATGTCTCACATCAGGATTGTGGATGATGGCCAAAATTCCAAGAAAAGTGCAGTTTTAAAAATTACTGACATACAGTCGTATACAGAACACCTGAGAGACAGCATAGCATGTAAGACAGTGGAGCAGGAGGGGACAGAGAAGAAGAGAAAAGGAAACGGGGGGGGTGTTGCGGGGATGAGAGGGGGACAAAAAAAAGAGAGACAAGAGACAAGGACAACAGCTGCAACAACAACAATTGTGACAACAACAACAGAACAACAGAAACATACAGAACTTCATCAGCAAATAAATGTCTGTGACAACTATAAAGACGAACAAGGACATAAGGACAAAGGACAAAACAATATCAACAACCACAATGATAACGCTGTCAATGACAATCACACATAATAGTAGTCACAAAATGATAAACTATGATAGTGATCACAATGATAATACTGCATTGAAACAGTCACACATAATAGTAGTAATGAAATGATGAACTATGATAGTGATCACAATGACAATACTGCATTGAAACAGTCACACATAATAGTAGTAATGGAATGATTATCTCTGATAGTGAACAGAATGATAATTACTGTAATGCATATCATTGTAAAAAAAAACAAAAAAACGACAGTCATAGTGCTGAAATCACCGTCGCTGTAATAAAACCAACAACATAATAACACCCTGGTTAACTCAGTGAGTAATGTGGGGAAGTACATATGTACTGTGAGTGTGCATATGTACAGGTATCTCTGTATGTGGGGAAGACTTCATATATATAAAGGTGCAAGAATGTGTGGGCGTGTAATTGTCACTGAGAATGCATGAAAGGAAAGGGGCCGCCTTCCACCTCCCAGAGAGCCTCTGAGAGATCACACCCCACAAAGGCAGACAAGTACCGGGGGCCACAAACCGGCAGGCCCAGAGACGCCCCCACAACCGGAAAGAAACCCGCCCACGCCAGAAGCGCCAATCCGCCCCACTGCCACCCCCACCCCCAGGGAGCGGAGCCCGGCCCCGGGCCAACCCCCACCCGACCCCCGACACAGGGCCGCCCCGCCCAGGGATGCAAGAGGCACACCCTCCACCCACCCGGCAGAGGCACGGGCGGCAGAGATGTATCACCCAGCACTCGACCCCACGGAGCAAACCTCTGTATGCCCCCCCCCCCCAAAAATAAATTACTAAAATAAATAAATAAATAAATGTACACACACGCACGCACATACACACTCCTACGCACCCACACGCACACACATACACACTCCTACGCACCCAAGCACGCACACACACGCACGCACGCACGCGCGCGCGCGCACACACACATGCATGCACACACACGCGCACACACACAGTGGTCGACTGCCCGACACCCGGAAGCCTCACCCTATACCCCGTTGGTAACCCAAGGAGCAGCGGAGCCGGGGACCCCGGGGTCCCAGACATACAATCCAGAACACAGGCGCGGAGAGCGCGGAGAGCGCGGAGAGCGCGGAGAGCGCGGAGAGCGCGGATCGCCGGGAGCAGGAAGACACTAGGCCACACTCTCCCAACGGTAGGACGCTGCCAGCAAGGCAGACGGAGGAGCCAGCGAGGAGGAAAGCGGGAAGCTGAGCAAGCGGGCGGGAAAATGGGCGAGCAGCCAGGCGAACCACCACATAGCGCCAACCGACACCCGCGGGCCAGCAAACCCCGAAGAGGGAGCGGGAGCACTGCACCCCAAGCCGCAGGGAGGCCAAGCACCAGAGCCAAGAAGGCGAGACCAGCAGCAGACCAGTCGACGGACCCCACCAACCACCAGAAGCCAGACGAGCCACATGGCACCAGAGCCGACAGCGCACCACCCGCGCACCGTAGCCCCACTCCCGACAAGACTGCAGACAGACCGGGGGAGGCGAGGACACAGACAGCGGCCCAGCAGAGCACAAAGCGCAACGGCGACAAACGCCCAAGCGCCCGGCAGAGCACAACCCCCCCCCAGCGGGCCCGGCCCCAGGGCACACGCCCCCCCAACCCCACCCCGCCACCCAGGCCCACAGTATCCGCAAGCATGACCAAGCCCCAACCCACCAGCCGGCCCGGTGCCCCAGCAGCCGCCGCAGCGCAGAAACCACAAGCCCCCGCGCGCGGCACATGGGCAGCTCCCCTTCCCAAACAAGCCCAACCGTAGGCCACCCCCCAAAGTCCTATATGTATGTGAGGTGGTGCAGTGGCACAGGAAGGACGGGGGCCCCATACCCCAACGCCGCCCAAACCGAGCAGGGGGGGACCAAGGACACATGTCCGACCGGCCACCCACCACAGCCCAGGCTCGGGCGAGCCACAGGCCGCAGGACACACCACAGGCCCTACCCGGCCCACCAGGATGCCCAGTCCGGCCCACCCAACCCCCCAGAGGCGATACCCCCAGCGCCTCCCAACACCGGAGCCCCACCGGAGGTAGCGTCCACAGCGCCACCCCCAAACCGCCAAACACCACGGACCAGCCACACGCCCCAAGGCAGATCCGACTGCCACCAGGACAGCCAGAACCGTGCCCACGCACCCCCTGCAGGCGCCAGGGAGGGACAGAGAAGCAAGCACCGCACGACAGGGCCCACGAGAGCCCTCCGCCCGGCGCCCAAGCAGATGCCCCGCCCGCCCCGCCCCCCATGCCGCAGATCGGCCACCACTCCACCCCCCGTACACCCACCAACACGCCAAGTGAGAAACCCCGGAGGGAGGGAGACAACCGCTGGCCAGGAAGCAGAGACCAGCCAGACACCAGCAGGCAGCAGGGACCGCCCGCCAGCCCTCCGCAAGCCCCACCCCTAAGGCCCCGGCCAAAGCCACCTCCGACCGCCCCACCCCGGAGAAAGCATCCCCCCGCCGATCCCGGCCAGCGCCACGCAGAAGAACACCACGCCGCCCGCCCCCACCCACACGCACACCCCACCCGCCCACAGCTCCCACACCCCCCCGCCCACCAAGCCACAGCGGCCCCGTCCCTGAAGGGAGAAAGCAAGGGATCCCCCCGACCCCAGCACCACGCACCCCCCAACCCGAGCCCAAATCTCACATCCGCGACCCCCACCTCCGCGCCCCCAGTCACCCGGGGGACAGCCACAGGCGCCGGAGGACAACAAGCAGCTCCCACCTGTCACACATACACCACACACATAAATCGGTAAAATTAAATAAAATTTTAAAAAATTTATAAAATTAAATGAAAATCAAAATAAAAATAAAAGTAAAAATAAAATTAAAAATAAAATTAATAAATAAAAAGGGGCAACCCAACCCACCCTCCCACCCAGGGGAGACAGCTCCGCAGGGGCAGCTGGGCTCAGGTACCCGCGCCCCCACCAGGCAGCCAAGAAGGAGGGCCCAGGGCAGACCCCGCCTCACCCACAGAGGCAAAGGAGGTGAGGGAGAGCCAGCGCCACCAGCTGCACACAGGACCCCCCAGCATCAGTAGGCGCCCGGCACCCGCAGGATGCAGCACCCCGCCCACCCACCACCCCTGAGGTCAACCAACGCCGTCCCCTGGACGGGCCCCCCAACCCCGCCCCATCACCCGACCCGGACCGCTCTCCACCCCCACCCACCAGCCCCCGCAGGCAGGCAGCCCAGCAAAGAAGACCTGGGACACCAAGCCCACCCCCGCCCGCCCCCGAGGTACCAGGGCCACCCAGCGACCAGGACCACACCCCATGCCAGATGAACGAGACCCCCAGGGGCAGAGACAGACGCTCTCACCCCCCCGAGAGTCAGATCAGGGAATTAATTATTGGTGCCCATATAGACTGAAATTCTGACATTTGTTCCTTAGATTCAGCAGACATTCTCTCCATAGCTATATAATCTAACAAAAGATTTTTGTAAAGAGCTATGTTCAGTTTCTTCCTTGATTTCCAATTGATGAGAATGGTTTTCTTGGCGATGCTTAATGCAGTGATGAGAAGCTGTGTTTGGTTTGTTTCTACATCAATTGTGGAGAGATCGCCCAGCAGGCATAGTAAAGGGGAGGTAGGAATGGAGAACCCAAGTGCCAAAGATAGGTACTCACACACTCCGTGCCAAAAATTTTTAATGGGAGCACAGGTCCACATGGAGTGTAAGTAGTCATCTATTCTATGGTCTGAGCAGTGTGTACAGATGTTAGAGTCAGTTAAGCCCATTCTAAACATTCTATGTCCTGTGTAGTGTACTCTATGAAGGATTTTAAAGTGAATCAGATGTAGGTTTGGATTATTGATTAACCGGGAAGCATTGAGACATATTTGCTTCCAGAATTCAGGGTCACAGCTTGTAGATAAATCTGAGTTCCATTTGGAGATTGGTACTCCGATTGTGTTGTCATTTTTTGAAAGTAGAACATATAATTTAGATAATGTTTTAGGGGCAGATATTTTTAAAAATTGGTCAATAGTGGAATTGCTTTCCCATGATATAGTCCTGAAACTTGCTTTAATTATAGATTTAATTTGTATGTATTCAAGAAATTTGTTATGATTTATTCCATACTGTGTAACAAGGTCGTTAAATGAGATAAAGTTGTTTCCTATAATTATATTTTTCATACAACGTATTCCTTTTTAGTGCCATGTTGGGAAATTTAATGGTTTCTTTTTAAGCAAGATGTCAGGATTATTCCAGACGGGAGTGTATTGGCAAGGAGTGAGCGAGAATTTTGTGTGAGTGGACACCCTTGCCTAGTACCTCTTTGTAAAGTAAATTCTGGAGAGATGTGATTGTTGGTCCGAACAGAGGCCTTTGGGGTGTTGTATAGTATTTTAATCCATGTTCTAAATGAATCTCCAAAGCCAAATTTTTGTAGTGTTGCAAAGACAAATTTCCAGTTTACTCTGTCAAATTCTTTTTCAGCATCTAATTAGACAATTGTGGTTTCTAAATTATGGATGATAGAGTAATCAATCAGATTGATTAGACGGCATACGTTGCTAGTTGAGTTTCTCCCCTTGATAAATCCTGATTGATCAGGGTGTATTATATGAGGGGTAACTTTTTCCAGCCTTACAGCTAACGCTTTGCATATTATTTTAAGATCTGCATTAATCAGTGAAATTGGACGATAACTGGAAGGTAGTGTTGGGTCCCTATCCGGTTTCAGCAGGCGACTGATTGTAGCTGAGTTCATGTTTGGAGGCAAGCATGAACTGTCTTTAATTTCCAAAACCATTCTAAGAAATATTGGAGATAGTAATGACCAGAATGTTTTATAAAACTCGGCAGGGAAACCGTCGGGTCCTGGTGCTTTGTTATTCGGCAACCGGTGTAGAGCATCATGAAGTTCTATTAATGAAATGGGTACATCTAAGTTTATCACCTGTTCGTCATTTAATTTTGGTAATTCTATGGTGTTGAGAAATGTATCCATATCTGGGAGAGATGGTTTAATCTGAGGTGTATATAGATTTTTATAAAAGCTCCTAAAGACGGAATTAATTCCCTCCGGGAGGTGGACTTGTGAATTGTAATATGTGATTTATTCCAATGTAACCTGTATGCATGTTGAAAATAAAGTTAAACCATGACCATTACCCCGGTACCCGATGGAGTCTCCCTGGAAGCTCCACCAGGCCCTGACGGTCCTCTGTCTTTGTGTAGTTAAGATGAAGGATCATCACTGGCATCTAGAGGGCAGGGAACCTACAACCCAGGAAATCACCACCACCCAACCCCCTAACAGGCAGAGCAGGTTACAGAGTGTTTGGTCCACCAATGAGATTGAGGCAATGACTTCACTGAGGGGAGGAATGAACAAGAATGAATACATAAATGGGATGTATTTGAGAGAGGTTTAAACAGAAATCTGTCTCAGCTCCAGCTTCACATCTCTTCTTCCTGATGATGGAGACAGAGAACCAATCAGAGGTCTGCTTTTCACAACTCAACATTTCCTGCAGGAACCCCACAACTCATTGGTCTGAAGGTGTTCTTTTGACTGTTCTGCTGTCCATCATCTGTATCTTCACTGTGGTTCTCAACCTGCTGGTCATCATCTCAATCTCCCATTTCAGGCACATATTCTTTTTCACAGCTCACAGCGATCTTTTCCTGATGTAGCGTGCTGCATGACATTTATACTCTGGCACTGTACAATATGTGTTTGTTAATGTGTCCTCACTCTGATGTCTCACTTGATTTGTTTTATTTCAACTCTTTAGTCCACTAAGAATATATGTTTTCTTCTTGATTTCTTCTTTGTCTCCAGGCAGCTCCACACTCCCACCAACCTCCTCCTCCTCTCTCTTGCTGTCTCTGACTGTCTGGTGGGCCTCCTGGTGATACCAGGAGAAATCCTGCGACACACATCCTGTTGGACTCTTGGTGATGTTCAGTGCTTGTGGTACAACTACCTGGCCTACTTTGTGACGTCTGTTTCCGTAGGAAACATGGTGCTGATATCAGCTGATCGTTATGTCGCTATTTGTGATCCTCTGCATTACAACACCAAGGTCACTGTGAGAAGAGTCCAACTTTGTGTTTGTCTCTGTTGGTTCTTTGCTCTCCTCTACTGCAGCGTCATTTTGAAGGATCAGCTGATGCAACTAGGAAAGAATAAGTCCTGCTGTCGAAGGTGTGCTGTTGTTATTGACTATTATGCAGGAGTTGTTGATGTTGTTGTGACCTTCATCCTCCCTCTCAGCATCATCATCACTCTGTACATGAGAGTGTTTGTGGTTGCTGTGTCTCAGGCGCGAGCCATGCGCTCTCATGTTACATCAGTCACGCTACAACATTCAGTCACTGTCAGAGCAAAGAAATCAGAGCTGAAAGCAGCCAGGACTCTTGGTGTCCTTGTCCTCGTCTTCCTCATGTGTTTCTGTCCATTTTACATTGGCACTCTTACGGGTGTGGCGTCATATTTAAGGTTTGTGATTATTGTGTTCTATTTCAACTCCTGTTTAAACCCGTTGATCTATGCCTTGTTTTATCCGTGGTTTAGAAGAGCTGTTAGACACATTGTTACTCTGCACATACTGCAACCTGGCTCCTGGGGAGATAGCATTCTGTAGAATAAAAGGTGGACAATTTATTTTCAGTGTAGCTCACATGAATTCATTAACCAGTCATGTGATGTCATCCAGCAGCCTCTTTTCTCTAAATGATTCAATATATTTGAATGAGATTCATGTACATCCAGTTAAACTCCAAATGATTGATACGCTGGCCTCTTTTTGAGTTGAAATGAATTGTCTTTGCTTAATCTATAAGCTGGAAAGAAGACAAGAAAGAAAACAAGAAAGACAAGAAAGTGGCAACAAGCTGAAAAAGTATTCAAATATTAAAATGCTGTTTTCATACCATTTTAAGGCAGCACATTTGCATGCATAATTCTAAAGCATCTGGTATATTCCATAGCGGTGGCTCTAAACCCATTTTCAGTGAAGTGGAATATTTTGTATGTGTTTGTGTCCATTTTACATTGTTTCTCTTGCAAGTTCAACTATTTCTTCATCTGTTAAGTATGTTCAATATCTGTTTGACTTTACCTCCTGTTTCAGCTCCTGGTTTAGAAGAGGTGTTAGACACACTGGAGACAACACACGGTAGACTTACATGTGCTTATAGTTTTGTAGACTGACAAACTGCACACAGCATATAGGCATCTGTACAGGTCATTGACATTGTGAATCTGTTCTCTTCTGTACACACGTGTCATTAAATGTTGACAATAAATTGTTTGGAGTGAAATTTCCCTCTGGTCTGTTCCAAAGTGAGTCATTTTGTCATGAATAAACGTAAAAAACAACGTGACTACATAGGGAGCTAGAGTATAAACAGACACGCATTGCCACAAATTACACATGGGTAAAGGCTCCCATCTAGTGGTGACCACATTCATTGCACGGTAAGTCTCCCTGCTCCCTACAGTAATATCGAGCTTCGTTGCTCAAAACTATTAGCCCCCTTTGAACTTTTGAGCATTTCTCTAAAATACAGCTCAATGTTTGCAACATTCGTCACATTTTATATAGTAAACCATTCCTCAATGAAGTGGCCACATGTGGTACACTTTTGGTTGAAAATGTATTTTCAAGATACCTTTTGATGAAAACTGAGGTGGTTACTCAAAAACCTCTGGACAAACTCTGATGTGATATTCTTGGTGGAAGACCCAGCAACGACCTAAACCTAAATGGACTACTTCACATTATTCAAGATTCAAGAGTTTTATTGTCATATGTACTTCACACACAACTCCACTCAGTGTCACATCCAGAAGTTCTCCGATGACACAGCCATCGTTGGTTGTGTTTCAGAGGGGAATGATCTGGAATACAGAACGGCCATCAGGGACTTTGTCAGCTGGAGTGAGCTTAACCAGCTGCAACTCAACACCAGCAAGACAAAAGAGATGATCATTAACTTCCAGAGGAAAACATCTCACTTCACACCGGTGAACATCCAGGGAGCGGACATAGAGTTGGTAGACAGCTACAAATTCTTGGGTGTTCACCTTAACAACAAACTGGACTGGTCCGTCAACACCCACGCCCTCTACAAGAAGGGCCAGAGTCGCCTCCACCTGCTGAGGAGACTGAGGTCCTTTGGTGTGTGCAGGACTCTCTTACGGACCTTCTATGACTCTGTGGTGGCCTCAGCCATCTTCTATGCTGTGGGCTGCTGGAGAGGGGGCAGCACGGACAGGGACAGGAGCAGGATCAATAGGCTGATCAGGAGAGCGAGCTCTGTCCTGGACGGTCCTCTGGACTCCGTGGAGGAAGTGGGGGAGAGAAGGATGTTGGCTAAGCTGACATCCATCATGGACAACACCTCTCACCCGCTACATGACACTGTGGGTTCCCTTAGCAGCTCCTTCAGCAGCAGACTGTTACACCCGCGGTGTAAGAAGGAGAGGTTCCGCAGGTCCTTCATACCGACCGCTTTCAGGCTCTACAACACCTGCACAACCTGAACCATGTTGTAGTCAATATGCATTCTTTACACTGTACTCTTTTCATGCGTATCTTGCTTGCTGCTGTAACAAGTGAATTTCCCCGCTGTGGGATAAATAAAGTACAAATACTACAAATAAAACTGGTGGTTCTGCTATGCAATGAAATTGTTATTCTGTTCATTCTCCCAAGAAAAGAAAGAAAACACAAAAAAATGAATAAGAACAAAAGAAACATTAATACCAATAAATTAAGTAACAAGAACAGAAGAGACATTAATACAAATAAATACTGACTGTGACTGTGGGAACAGTATGCTAAGGGTTCAAGGCCTCATCCTTTACAAAAGCAGCATTCATATACCCATATACCCAAACAGTTCAAGTTTGGGACAGACTTCCAACACTCATGCCCATGTTTAACATAGATTCTGGCAAACTTCAGTCAAACTTTGATGTGTCGCTGTGAGAGCAATGGGGCTTTTCTTGGACAATGGCCATGAAGTCCACCATGGTCAAAAGCCCTCATAACAGCCATACGTGCAACATCATTTTGGATTTTTTTTCACATCTCTATTTTCTCTCCAAAAGGTCTGGAAAATTTTGTTTCCAAGCACGCTATGGCTTATTTTTCTAGAATTGGTTTCTTTGCAAATTGCAATGATGCAACGCACAGCTGTTCTTGAGACTGTCAAACACTTAAATAAATAGCAATTAAAATGCTCATGACACCAAAAAACAGTAACTCAATATAATGTAAGTGTAACGGAGGCTGTGCGAGTGTACGTTGGATAAAACCTCATTCCTTCGGCCTTAAGACCTGCACTGAACGCGCGGTCAACAGTCCAGACTTTTGACCAACCGGTCAGCGCTCTCGTCTCCCATTACGAAGGTCCTGTATTGGAGCCCTGGAGCGGCGAGTGTGAAGCAGGCAGGTTACACAAGTACTCACTTAAAACATTTTTGTCATACTGCTGTCATAGATAAATAAACAACGCCAGAATAGGAGTGAAATTAAGTTGTCATTTTGACAACCCCTCAACAAGTTTTTCGAACTGCCTCGGTTGTGACATCACGTTCAAAACACGTTCCAGGAACCAGATGCAAATAAATGCAGCCATGAACTCATAGCAAAGTCAATAAAGTGACATTTTCACAAAAATAGCATTTACTGATAATGTGTTGTGATGGCTATGATGTAACACACACACACAAAATTGGCCACAAGTATGTTATTTTGATTGTCAGTAAGGCACACTGACAGTTCTGTGTGTTAGTGTTGGCCATTGGCCGAATCGGTGGATACCAATAAGCAGAGGCAAAGCAGTCAGTCTAACAAAGTTGAATACAAAGTGTCCACAATGTGGCAAAAATATAAAACCGGACAAAAAACAAGAAACAAAGTACAACTGAAATACTCCCGGACCTCGTCACGGGAAAGTAAAAAAACAGAAACGAACAACACTGCTAGGCACACTAACAAAGCAGGAAAAAACACACCAAACATATAAACTAAGGGAGCTGCTGAGAAAACGCTAGCAGAGAGTACAACTAGGGAAACCGCTGCTGGAGAACACCAAGCGGGGAGTAATGTACTCACAAGGCAATGACAAAAAATGACCAGAAAGCCGAAATACATTGAATAACAAGAGTTGCTGGGAGAAGCAGGTCTCTGTGAATGTCAGGTAACAATCTGGCAACGGAGGCTTCTCAGCACACATCTTAAGAAGCCAGTTAATGAGGGTCAGGTGTTCTCAATTAGCTCCTCCCGGTGGCTCAGAGGTGTGCTGCAACAGCAGGCAGACAGAGGTTGATGTGGAATAGTAAGAAGCACAACAAGACACACCTGCAGTTGAGGGAGAAGGGCTACCTCATTTATTTACTTCACCCTTAAATAGACACAGTGAACAATAACAATGGTGTGTAACAGAACTCTGTCCTTATTTGAAACTTTTGGCAGGACATTTTAGAATCACATAACATCTGGAAAACAATTCAGGTCATGTAAGTAAGTCAGGTCATGTTACCGTGACGCGCTGGGTTGGAGAGCCTACAACCCCGGCAGAGTGTGCATCAACCGGCTGGGCGTCTGTACGAAACCCGCAGCAGACTCTGTCTAGGTGCTTTCGCTCACCCCTCTTTATCCAAGTCTGTTTGTGCGAGCATGAGAGCGGGTGGCCGGCCCCAAAACTCAGGCATTTGCACACAGAGTTACTGTTTTAACAAAACAGGCGCCAGGCAGCCTAGTTTGGTTATATGAGTGTCCTGTCTTCCTCAGTACATAACAAGCATCTGGTAGACAAGGTCAGCAGATAACAATAACAAAATATGGTGAAGTCCTGGGAAATGAATGTTCAGAACAACACAAACCCATCACCCTTTCTCACATTCCACTCTTGATGTTCTGGACATCATTTTTCTGAATTCATAAAGTCTTCCACCGTCCATAACATAGATACGGTGAAGTCCTGGGAAATGAATGTTCAGAACAACACAAACACATCACCCTTTCTCACAGGCTGCAAGACCAAGTATGACTGTATCAATCCTGGTGCTAACACTAAGTGCTGTAACATTGATGGCTGCAACAACTGGCTCGATGTGGGTGGTCAAACACCGCAAAACGATGTCAAGACAACATGCACCAATGACTATAATCTCAATGACTGCCTGGAGAAGGTCAACTTGGCCAAGAGTAAGACCCAGACCAGTGGTGAGTGGGGGCTGCGTGGTGGTTTGAGCCTGCTTTTGGTCACGGCCATCAGCGTGATTGTGTTGGTGGTACTTTAGTGATGCCGGGTGGAAAAATTCCCAATTTGTAACACGATGAAGAAAAGTGATTGATTTTAGTGGCGTAGAGTTGAAACATGAAAGATCAAATGTGTACTTTAAAGTCCTCATATTGTGAACAACCAAATGAATGTTTTTTTAGGGAAAATGAGCTTAGGGAAAAAGGCCTAAAAAGGCAAGCAAACAATCAAAAAAGCCCAAATGGAAGAATCGGTCATTTGATGTCGTATGAAGAGAAGCTGTAGTCTCATGACAAGTTGTATTTTTACACCAATAACCTCGTCATGTGCGGACAAATAACATAATTTTAGTAGCTTCAAGGTGAAATGTTCACCTTTTTAAAAGTTGTAATTTTAGGAAAGTTAGCTTGGGGAAAAAGTGCTAAGGTTCCAAGAATAAAGTCCAACTATTGTGGGAATAAAGTCATCATGACAAGAACATTTGCAGGAAGGAAGTGGAAGTGTTGCCAACCAGATGACAATGTCAAAAAGCAGCTGTCATGTGACAAGAATAAAGTTGTCATTTGATGACGACATCATTTTAGTCAGGCAATATGAAAAAGATATTCGTAAACGTGGCCCTATTGTAGCATGGGCTTGGCTAAGAAAGGACAAATAGCACAGCTCCTCAATGCCAAAGACTGCTGCTGCTGCTTTGCAATGTTTCACATCCAAAAATGCAACTTTCTATCTGCTGACTAGAACATGGACTTGAACCTGTTGTTATGTCATGGCTTTTTTTACACCACTGACCTCATGTTTTCATCGTGACCTTTTAGTCTCAGCTCTCCACTGCCATACATGTAATCCTACCCTTGATGCAGCCAACTTCACCACCTGGGACTTTGCTGCTACATGTATCTCCAAGACATGTCCAACTGGAGAGCAATGCCACACCGCTAAAGTGCAGGGTAAGCAAGCTGAAAGCTGTTGTTCCATGTGTCAGCCATGAACTACATAGAATACAATACCTATACCGTATACACAACTATATCCATAAATATCATCATAGAAGTCCAATAAATAAAGCATGATCCAAATAGTATAGAAATACTATGATTAGAGATGAACACATCTCTGTATGTCATAAATAGAAATGGAGATAAATACATGTTGGATTCAATCTACTATTCCAATGGATCATTTCTCTAAGAAAATGTCTTTTGAACATAAAGCAATGTTTCATTATTTCCCTACAAATGAACAATGTCTTTATTTCAAACAAGTGTGGTTTTAGCCACAATTGACATAGAAAAGATTCCTGATGATCCAAGTAGCATTTAGGCCCCATGTTTGTTAGTTAATAGTTGAGTCCAAGTGGTATTTCCATCAACAAATGTGTGACATGCGGGAACTGCTTGCTCCCCTCCAGTTCTTGTGGCTGTCCCCCCGGTGACTGGGAGCTTTTGAGCATCACTGATTGCTCTGGGGACCGTGCCGGCCTAGAGGGCCCTGCTTTCTTTGTAGCCTGCATGCTGGGATGGGTGCGCGGAAGTGGGGGTATAGGATGTGCAGTTTGGGCTTGGGATGGGGGCTGTGTGGTGCTGGGGTGGGGGATCCCTTCCTTTCTCCCTTTGGGGATGGGGTAGCTGTGGTTTGGTGGATGGGGGACAGGTGGGGGCCACGGCCGGATGGGTGTGTGGGTGTCCGTGCGGGCTGGAGGCGGGGTGTTCCTCTGCGTGGCAAGGGAATGCTTACTCTGGGGTGGGGTGGTCGGGGTTGGCTTTGGTGGGGGGCTTGGGGGTGGGTATGGCAGGGGGTCCCCGCTACTTGCTAATGTCTGGCTTGTCTCTGTTTCCTGGCTGGCGGTTGTCTGCCTGCCTCCGGGGTGTCTCCCTTGACATGTTGGTGGATGGGCGGGGGGTGAGGTGATGCCTGGTCTGCAGCGTGTCTGGGAGCAGGGCGGGTGGGGGCACGTGCTTCGGCGCCCGGCGGGGGGTCGCTCCTCTTGTGGGTCCCTCCTTGGCGCTTCTGGCTTGCGTGCTTCGTGGGTATGGCCGTGCTCCGCTCTATGTGGGGTCTGGTTCTCTTGTGGTCGCTGTGGTGTGGCTCCCTTGCCAGCCGTGGTTGTGTGCGTGTGTGGCGCGTGGGCGGGGTTCCTACTGTTCTGGTGGCGGTCGGGTCTGCCTCGGGGCATGTGTATTGTCAAAAATAATGAACAATGAAAGTTGTAATTTTTGGAAACTTAGGTTGGGGGAAAATGTATCAGATGATGAAATTTGAACTATTTGAATTTTTTTTTTTAAAACAACAGCAGAAATTTTACCAGAGTAAAGTCAAAATATTAAGAGAAAAAAAAATGAGAAAAAAGTTGCAATTTTATGATAATAAACTTGTTAAATGAGGAAAAATATCATTTGAGTAACAACATTGAAATAAAGAAAAATAGATCTTTTAAAAGATAAAAAATATTATGGGAATAAAGTAATAATTACAAGAAGAACATTTACAAGAGGAAAGCCGAAATGAAATCGTTGGAAAATTAAAAAAAAACACTAGAAATGGAAAAAACTGCTGTAATTCTACAGGAATAAAGTCAAAATTTTAAGAAATAAAGTCATAATCGAGTGAAGAACAAAAGCGTTAATTTTCCAAGAATAAAGTGGTGTTATTGTGTAAAAAAGGTGATTTTTAGTAGCATTTCTCCTCCATTCCAGATATATTCCAAAGGTGAAATGCAGGTGTTTCTTGAGCTACATGGACTGTAGCTTCCTAGCATGTCTGCATGTGTTGTTTACTAAATATCAAAGTGGCACAGTTGCATCCTTTCATTTTTCACTATGTGGCCCTTGCTGGAAAAAGTTTGGACACCCCTGTACTACATAGACCTGCTAGCGGGCTAACGTTAGCGGCTAACAATAGCACATTCATTGAGAGCGGCATCGTATTTAAACACCTTCTACATGATTCATTTATATTAGAGAGAGGAGTACAATAGGGTCTTCTGAGAGTTACACAGCAACTTGCTCTTCGACTTGGTGACGTCTTGGTGTGCACCAATCATTACTGAAACACGCAGACTGACGAACATTGGTTCCTCTTTAGGATTGATCTACGTATCAATGTAAACAAGTCCTGCAAATACAGTAATATTGTAAATCTCAGCATTTATCAATTTAACACACACGAACGTAACATGCCTTTTTTGTCTTTGTTGATAGTTTAATTGTGTGAAGGGTGAAAGCATTCACACATATACAATAGTGCTCCATTTATATTCTCTTTATTCTTCCCTCTCTTTTTTGCCGGCTAACTACTCCTCCATTTCTTAACCAATTCAAACAAATTCAACATCAAAACATTCAGCTCACTCGGGGCAAGTGTGCTACCAAATCAGACCTTTCCAAATATTCCCACATTTAGTGTAAATTCATATTTTCTGCTAAATCATTCCCATTGAAAATTAATGGGCAATTTAAGGGCGCCCTCTGCTGATGATCATCATTTATTGACATGTTCTATGACTGAATCATTCTGCTGTGTCTGCAGCAGGGACATGGGTTGGGTGGTCACTCATGTGGTTTGTAACCAAAAGGCGCTTGGTTGAAATCCCCCGTGTGCACTCATCACGTGGACTTCCGTACTACAGACGGAAGTCCTCCAATCGCCATCACCTCTCGACGAATCACAAAGCGTTGCGGCATTTCTCATCTGTCCATTCTTCCGCTTCTTCTTCTTCAAATAAAGGAATCAACTGAAGGAACTGTCTATTCATCTTTGCCATAAAGTCAGTATTGTTTGCAAATGCTGTATCTCGTTGTGACCACAAGATGGCAGTGTTGGCACGTTGTGGCAAACCTTTTCATTTGTGGAGTTTTTCCTTGTTATTGTGTGAATGCTGAAAGGAAGCCAAAGGAAGCTGGTTCAAATCCCCTGCATGCATTCATCAAGTTATATCCAATAATATTACACATTGGAGTCCTGCTTGCTTGTTAAATTGTCCTTCATGTTAAATGTTAAGTCTGTAACGTTGCACACCTGTTCGGCATTTGCTGTTTATTCGTCAATACACTTAATTTGGAAACAATATTTTGTAGATCAGCTGTTTATTATTACTAATTATTATTCACGATAGGGGATGATGTCCCTTGCAGTCAACAAGAAGACCACAAGGGGGCGGCGCGGGCCACGTTTCAGCACAGCAGGTCATCCGTGACAGGAAGTGACAATCATTTCAGTGTCTGACAATAAAAGGAAAGTGCCTGATATCAAGTAAACGTCCAGTGAATACAATTGACTAAAGTTAAGTTAAATGAGTACAAGTTCACCGTCAGCTACCACCAGAGGGCAGCATACTGTATGTTTGTGATGTTTAATATTGGGTAAAGTCAACCACAGACCTCCACACGTATATTTGGGTTCAATCACCTTCATTGGCAATGCACTCACTGATCTCAGCCAAGCCCAAGCTCACTGATTGCAATTCCAGTGCTCAAACTTGTTCAAATCCACAGAATCCAGCAAACAGGGCCGCCCCTGACCAACCGGGGCCCTCAGCGAAATGTTATTTTGCATTCAATAAATGGAAAAAAATGTGTCCAGTGTAGACAGAGCCAGAGATTCCTATGTGATGAGTGGCAGTTAGGTGTTTTATTTCAACAACAGACCCACCTTCCAGTGAAGCACCAGCTTCCTCGCGATCCCCCCCCGCTCCTGATTGGTGATGTCTGTCGGACGGCATGCTGAAAGCTTACCTTCTGTACCTCTATAAGAGCCTGCCTGCACATGCACCCCTCTGATTGGTCAGATGTCGAGTGGCGTCAATCATTGTGCGGTTAGTCTCTTTTCTCTCCTCCGTCGTGCCTCACGGTGCAAATGAGTGCCCTCGTTGGAAGATCAAATTAAAGTTTATTTGTAGAGCATTACAACACCCCAATGGTGCCCAAGGTGCTTCACAAGAGTAAAAACAGGTTCTAGCAAAGGAGAACACAAAATCAAATCTACAGTGCAAAATAAGAACAAATGCGAAAAATACGATCTTGCTGTCACTCACATCCTTCAAAGGCCTGCTGACATTGCGCATGCGCTCTGCACTCCACACCCACTTCACTTCAATGAGTGAATGATAAATAGATCAAGTCACGAAAAGGAACCAATCACTACTTTCCAGTCATGGAACAGGAAGTGACTTCATCAGTTTCAGCATTGAGTGATGACAGCATCCAGTCAAATAAAACACCTTTAACTACAAATGAAACTGTATATGTTCCATGTACTGTATATATTCCCATGATTTTTACTTCCAGGTACACATACTTCACATTTGATCTTGTTTACACACATCACTAAAGCTAGTCTAGGATGAACTCATGACAGTTTGTCACTTGGAATGTCAGGGGAGTTGGGTCGATAGAAAAAAGACAACAAAGTTTTCACCATTTGAAGAACACCCAAGCAGACATTGTCTTATTACAAGAGACTCACATGTCCAAGTCAGCTGTCCATACACTTCACTCACCACAGTTCCCACACACATATTTAGCAAGTTACAACTCCAAACAGAGAGGGGTAGCTATTTTAATTAACAGGAGGGTGAATTTTACACTCCACAACACTATTACAGACACAGAAGGGAGCTATAACATATCTGTTGATAATGTACATTTCTGCATTGCCAACATATATGGTCCGAATGTTGACGACCCCTCCTTCTTTCATGCCTTCTTTTCTTCTCTCTCTGCACATTTGGATTCAAGTATGATCTTGGGAGGGGACCTCAACTTAGTATTTAACCCAGAAGTGGACAGGTCTAGCCCAGCTGGGAGACATCGTGAGTCTCAATCAACATCGATACTGAAGAAATACATGAATGATTTTGGTCTTTGTGATGCTTGGCGCTCTTATCACCCTACTCACAGGGAATATACTTATTTCTCACCAGTGCACCACACCTACTCTCGTATTGACTACTTTTTGACAAGCAACTCAATCATATCTGACATTTCAAACATTCACATACACCCTATCACCATTAGTGACCATGCCCCAGTTGAAGCAGCTCATGCTGACTCACAAGATGAGCATATCCTAAGTAACCTAAGAAAACTGAAACTAGACTTAAAAGAAATTACTGACAAGAAAATTCAGTTCCAACTGCAGAGACTACGTTTGGAAAAGTTTGAGCATGGCAATAAACACGGAAAATACTTAGCTAACCAACTAAAAGTCAATAAATAAAAAAGCTCTATCTCCTCCATTAGAAACTCAGGAGGTCACATCACTCACCTCCCGGAGGAAATTAATGGGGAATGAGATATATAATATTATATTATAATTGTGATCACTATCATAATTCATCATTTCATTACTAATATTATCTGTGATTGTCATTGACAGCATTGTCATTGTGGTTGTTATTATTATTTTGTCCTTTGTCCTTATGTGCTTGTTCGTCTTTATAGTTGTCACAGACATTTATTTGCTGATGTAGTTCTGTATGTTTCTGTTGTTCTGTTCTTGTTGTCACAATTGTTGTTGTTGCTGCTCTTGTTCTTGTCTCGTCTCTTTTTTTTTTGTCCCCCTCTTATCCACCTCCCCGTTTCCTTTTCTCTTCTTCTCTGTCCCCTCCTGCTCCGGTCCGGTCGCTCCAAATTTGTTTAATAACAAGCATCTAAGTCAAATAAATTCTGTATAACAGGAATTGTATATCACACATCTCCCTGGCAGAGTAAATCTGTTGAGCACTTGACGGCATTTAGATCTACAATTCTATCTGCTTTAAAGGCTGGACAGGACAGGGGAGAAAAAAAAAAAAAAAAAACTACAAATGAAACCACTGCAGTCACCGTGTCTTTCTTTTACACTTTCATAAAAACCATATGGATTTACTGAACAAAGACACGTGCAAAGAATATTACAACACAGTGACTGCATGGAAGTCAGGCGAGTCAAACAGTAGACCGTCAGTGACTCTGCATGTGTCTTTTCAAATTGGACTTCAAAGAAAATGCATCACCGCAATTTGTGCAACTAAACCGTTTTTCTCCTGTGTGTCCTCACGTGTGATTTCGCCTGTGCCTTAAATGTGAAGCGTTTACCGCAGTCTGAGCAACTGAAAGGTTTTTCCTCCTGTGTGCGTTCTCATGTGTACTTGCATGTTTGTCTTTACAGCGAAGCGTTTACCACAGTCTGAGCAACTGAAAGGTTTTTCTCCTGTGTGCGTTCTCATGTGTACTTGCATGTCTGACTTTTGAGTGAAGCATTTACCACAGTCTGAGCAACTGAAAGGTTTTTCTCCCGTATGTGTTCTCATGTGTCTTCTCATGTTTCTCTTTCTAGTGAAGCGTTTACCACAGTGTGAGCAATTGTAAGGTTTTTCTCCTGTGTGTGTTCTCATGTGTTGAGCCAAATGACTCTTACAAGAAAATCTTTTATGACAAACTGAGCAGTTCAAACATTTACCTGTTGTCTTTTTAGAGCTTTCAGAGTGTTTGTTGCCGGTGTCAGTCATCATATCACCTTCACAGTCTGTATCGCTGCTCAGAGATTCTTGGTTATAGTCGCTGTCTTCACCTTCAGGAGAGTGTGACGTTGTGTCGTCACTATCTGACAGTGGAGCTAAGAGGTTGTCTGCTTGTGATCCTCCACAGTGGTCTCTATCAGCTTCTGTTGTCATGTGTTGCAGTGAGCTGCTGCATGAAGGCTCCGCCTCGCTCATCTCCTCACTTGGACCATGATGAAGATGTGAGAGCTCAGGTGGTTTGTCTTCATGGTCTTTAGTCACTGTAGGGACACGAGTCAGTGGCAACCTGGCAAGATCAGCCTCCTCTGGCCCTGGAAGATGCTCTCCCTCCTGAGTGATCCAGAGTTCTTCCTCTTCCTCTTTAACATAGGGGGGCTGTGGCTCCTCCTCTTCTTCTTTAATGTAGGGGTGCTCCAGCTCCATTTCTTCCTCTTTAATTAGAGGGGGCTGTGGCTCCTCCTCCTCTTTAATGTGGGGGCGCTCCAGCTCAGTTTCTTCCTCTTTAATAAGAGGGGGCTGTGGCTACTCCTGCTCCCAAGTGGAGCTCCCACCCTGTGGCTGAGGGGGCCGGTCTCCTTGATGACCTGTCAGCTGCCGAATGTCTGCAGGACACAAAGAGGAATTATTGTGGAAGCTGTTTGTGCACTGTAATAAAAAAAAAGCTGCACGCACGTCGTGGGGGAGAGCACACTCTGCTAAAACCTAAACTCTTAGACACCCGTACTATTTTATAAGGCACTGTACTTCTTGATAATGAAGCAATACTTTTTGACAGCTTGATCACGTCTACTCTTCAGTGGTGTGGTTATGGTTCCCTAGTCTCATTTGTAAGGCGGTAATAGTGCACCATCTGCTGACCGTAGGCTGAACAGGTGAACTGAACTTGCACATGCAGGATTATGAACCACAGTGGTAACAGTCATTTGTCATTGGTTAGAAAATACATACATACATAAATAGGGGGGGCAACTATTTTACAGCGTGCCATAAATACATTGTGAAGTTCTAACCTGCTCCTCTCCCTGGATTTCCTGAATGAAATCCTTCAACAAAAAGTCCAAGCTTTCATATACTGTGCACTTTGGGTGTTCCACAGTTACTGATAAAGTGTCATTCCATGATCATCAAGTACTGTGCCTTAGAAGACAGCACAATGTCTCAAAGTTTAACTTTTTTTTTTTTTTTTTTTTTTTTTTTTTTTTTTCCCCTGTCCTGTCCAGCCTTTAAAGCAGATAGAATTGTATACCTAAATGCCGTCAAGTGCTCAACAGATTTACTCTGCCAGAGAGAAGTGTGATATATACTTCCCCTGTCATACAAAATTTATTCGACCTTGATGCTTGTTATAAAGCAAATTTGGAGCGACCGGACCGGAGCAGGAGGGGACAGAGAAGAAGAGAAAAGGAAACGGGGGGGGGGGGGGGGGGGCGGGGGGGGGGCGGGGGGGCGAGAGGGGACAAAAACAAAAAAAAGAGAGACAAGAGACAAGGACAACAGCAGCAACAACAACAATTGTAAATATAAAGGACAAAGGATAAAGGACAAATCAATATCAACAACCACAATGACAAAGCTGTCTATGACAATCAGACATAATAGCAGTCATGAAATGATGAACTATGACAGTGATCACAATGACAATACTGCATTGAAACAGTCGCACACAATAGCAGTCATGAAATGATGAATTATGATAGTGATCACCATGATAATACCGCATTGAAACAGTCACACATAACTGTAGTAATGAAATGATTATCCATGATAGTGAATAGAATCAAAGTTACTGTAATGCACATCATTGTAAAAAAAAAAAATATATACATATACACACATACATACATACATACACATACATACATATATATATATATATATATATATATATATATATATATACACATATATACCGCACATACACACATATATATATATAGTCATACTGCTGATATCACCGTCGCTGTAATAAAACCAACAACATAATAACACCCTGGTTAACTCAGTGAGTAATGTGGGGAAGTACGTATGTACTGTGAGTGTGCATATGTACAGGTATCTCTGTATGTAAGGAAGACTTCATATATATATAAAGGTGCAGGAATGTGTGGGCGTGTGATTGTCACTGAGAGTGCATGAAAGGAAAGGGGCCGCCTTCCACCTCCCAGAGAGCCCCGCCCCAAATAGCAAGGCCGGGCCCCGGCCGCCAGAAGGCCACCAGGCCCATAGGGGCAGGCAGCACAAAGATCAGTGCCCCAAGAGCCAGCCCAGAGAGCCCCCCCCCCGGGAAGACCAGACCAGGGGGGCACCGCAAGCCGCCCCCCCCGGCGCAAGCCCCGGCATCAACAGGCCCCAGAGGGCCACCCCAGGGAAGGGCAGGTGAACCAGACAAGGGCACCCCACAGGCCAGGCCGCCCCGGGCGAGCCACCGCGACGGCCAGGCCCCCGGCCACACCGCCGACCCTGGCGGGCAGACGCCGAGGTGCACGAGGCACCCCAATCCAGCCCGCCCCACCCGTGTATGTGATAAGGTGTGATAGTGTCTATGATGCAATTAAAAATAAATAAATAAATAAATAAAATAAAATAAAAGAGGATGGTGTATCTGTGTGCATGTATATGGAGTGTATGTGGATGATAGCTAATGATGCAATTAAAATCGGGGGACAGCTGCCGCTCGGAGGGCCCCTCACCTGGCCAGCCCCCCCAAACCCTAAGTGTCTACTCTGCGATTAAAAAGTTTAACTTTTAGCGGAGCGTGCGCTCTCCCATGCTTTCTCATGAGGCTATAACAGGGGGTGCAATTCCCTTCCGGGTGGTGTCATTTTCATTTGGTTTGCTTTTTGTTCTCGTGTTTTGCACTTCTCGGCCACCGTAGGTATTAGGTAAGCACCATTTCACAACGCCCAACGACCGGCAGCTCAAGTGTGTGCCACAAGAGGCAAAACACGATGCCAACGTCCTCCAGACTGTTGTGCAGTGATGGCTGACACAATGAAATGATGCTTTGGAGAGAACAAGCGTTAGACCATCACTTTACAACAACAACAACATCTATTCCATTGGAATTTGGGCTAAATGTAGGCCAACTGAAAGAGGGTGTAATGTTGCAGCTTTTCTGTTCAAGCAACACCCAGTCAACAAATGAACATTGTAAGAATGTTATTGGAACCTTCTGACCATATTCCCCAAATATTAGTTGGGAATGTTTGCACAACGTTCATGTGTGGACTTCTATTTTTGTTATGGGAATGTTAGTTGCTCATCTTATGCAAAAACATTGACAGAACCTTTCTAGAATGTTTCACCATTTTATGAGAACATTGAAAGTACATTCCCATGCTTATTTTGTGACTTCATTCAGAATGGATGCTACAACTCCAGCAGATTTCAAATTGAAAGTAAACCAGCGTTTATGAAAGGGATAGTTGGGATGTTCTGACATGAAGTTCTATGACATCCCCATCAGTGTAGTACATAAACAATGCCGCCAATCCATTCTATGTGTGTGTGATGAAGATGGCCGCCACGCTCGCAGCTTCTTCTGCAACGCAGCGCCGCGGGAACACACACGTGAACAAGATGGCGGAAGAAGCTGCAAGCGTCTTCATCACACACACAAGAATACACACACGATAATAGTGCCAAGGGATACAGCGGGAGACAAACATAACACAGCAATGTTTGAGGTGTGTTTTTTTCAAGAAGGCGTGTTTGTGATGCAATTGGATTCCTGTTTTGAATGCATGTTGTTTTGAGAAGCCAAATTCATAACTTTAGTGTCCCCAGCGACTAAGTGGAACTATGTTCCTAGTCACAGAAATCCCACCAGAGCTGGACTCACGGAACCCAGTGGGGGGGCGGGGGTGGGGTAGGCTATGTAGTACACTGTTGATGGGGATGCCAAAAAATCCCAACTATCCCTACAAGTGCAGTTTTCCTTTAACGAGGGACCCAGAGGAACATTTTACTGCTCAAAGCTTGATCTTCTACAGCTTCTTCTTGTGTCTTCTCAGAAGACACATTTGACATTCTCATCCCAGCCTCATTTTAGTTTCTGTTTTGTCTAAAAATGTTTTCCCTAGGACTTCCGGTAAGATGGCGGCGAGAGCAGACGTGTAGTTGTCGACTCTCCCTGGCCTGGCATCATTCCACCCACCAAAAAGACTTAACTCCATGGCAACAAGATTGATATGGGTGGGGGGAAACAAAAGAAGAATCAGGAAAGCAAACTGGGAGCAGAACCGAACCTGTACAGCATTCGGGAAACACGCCGAATGTGGAGCTAGCAAACACGAGAATAACACGGGAAGAATGGATGAGTAGAACCACAATGAGGCTGTGTGAGCTGGGCTGGCCATTATCAGCAAAGATATAAAATACCTCCAATACGATACACACACGCTAAAACAGGAGATGAAGGAAGAAATATTCGCAATACTGCAGGACATCAAGCGCAAGCTCACAGCTAGCCGAAAAGAGCTACATGAACGGAAGGTAACTTTGGCCGGGGCCTTGGAACGCAAAGCCGAGCTTGAAGAGTGGAAGACGGGCGCCGGGGAGGCGATGACAGAAATGTTTGAGCAAACGAATCGGATGCAAGAAAAAGGGAAGATCCAGGAGGAACAACATCCGTATCTTCGGGTTCCTGGAAAACGTGGAAGAGGGCCCAGTGGGCAGATTGATTGAAAGAGCTACAGCTACCCAAGGACCTCCAGCTGCATATCCAACGAGCCCACCGTGCCCTCACACAAAAACCCAACCCGGATGCCTCACCTAGATCCATTAGTCAACTTGCAGACCAAAGAAGTCATTTTGAAGACGGTGTGGAAGAGGAAGGTGCACATGGGAAACAAGGACGTTTTGTTTTTGTTTTTTTATCACAACTATCCAGCTGAAGTCGTCCAAAAACCAAAAGCCCATATGAGCATTAAAAAGGTGCTGAAGGACACAGGAATTCTGTTCCAGACACCATGGACTAGAATCCCAATCCACTGGAGTGATGGAATGAAGACGCGACAGCAGCACAGGAGATGAAAGTGAGGGGCTACGCGGTGGACATCCCAGGAGACGACAGCGCGCCGGTGGCAGCGGGAAAGGAGCGAGGAGCAGCTGAGTGGCGGCGTGTCCGGAGGGGAGAGACTCGACATGGAATGGTGATGCGGGCGAGGGAAAAGCTACAGGACTTGGTCAAGAGAATCTGAACGAGTGCAGGAAGAGAGAGGTGGAATTAGGGGTTCATGAACAAAGACTTGTTCATCATTCCAAATAACAGTTCTACCCGACTGGGGACTGTTGATGCTAGTATTTATCCAGTTGGACATATCTAGCTCTTTTATAGAGTTTCCACAACGGGAACCAATTTAAGTCTAGAGAGGAGCCCTCTTAGACATGAGGATTTCTCCTCGCCCCACCAACGGGGCTTTGTGGGGAAGGGTTGGACCACACCCCAGTTGGAAGCCATTTTTGTGTTTGTGGCTGGTGTTAAACGTTGTTTCTATAAGTGGCTAGTTAGGATTTGTTTGGGAGAACATGATGGAAGAATGGTCAAATACAAGGATGTTGAATGACGTTAGGACAATGTCACTGAATGTTCATGGCCTCAACAAGCCACTAAAAAGAAATAAGGTCATGACAAAAATCTAAAATTAGAAAAAACAAATCATTTTACTTGAGAAAGATGATACACACAACTCAGCGGTACACAAAATGCACTCGGGAATGGACTATTTCTTCATGAACATGGAGAACTACTATAGAGTGAAGGAACGTCAGATGTATCTGATCATAAGCCAGTTCATCTGTTCATACATCTTAACAACAGGAAAAGGAAAACAATATGGAGACTTAACTTGGAAATATGAAACAAATATCAGACAAAGGCTCAAGTAGAAACAGATAAAAAGATACATGGAGGAGAACGACAACGGAGAGGTAGACCAACAATACTCTGGGACACCATGAAGGCAGTTATCAGAGGGAAATTAATAGCTGAAACAGCACATGCAAAACAGCTTCAAGCTAAAGCTTATGGAGTAAATAGTGAGAAATGAAGGGAATTGGAACAGGACTATCAGAGCACACAAGATCCCAAGATATATCAAGAAATGAAAGAGTCCAGGAGTATAATTCACCATATATTACTAGATGAAAGAGAAACAAGGACCAACTTCTCTAAGCAGGCTATTACCAAGTACGCCCAAAAGCCACAAAATGATTGGCAAAACCTTTACGAAAACAAGAAATCAAAAACAACATGAATAAAATGAAAGAGACACACCCTGAAGACATACTAACCACTCCAGAAGACATTGAAATACTTTTCCAAGAGTACTATCACACAACCTACATCAGCAAAAGGAGAGGAAATGAAGGGTTTTCTGGAGGGGCTACACCTCCCCTCAATAGGGACCAGACAGAATGATAGACTTCAAGATTCAAGATTCAAGAGTTTTATTGTCACGTGCATGGTAAAACAGCAGTTATACTCTGCAATGAAAATCTTATTCTGTTCATTCTCCCGCGAAAAGAAAGAAAACACAAGAAAAGAATAAGAACATAAGAAACATAAATACCAATAAATTAAGCAACAACAACAGAAGAGACATTAATACAAATAAATAATACAAATAAATAAGTAAATAAATAAAAGTGCTATGAGTGTGTGTGTGTGTTGCGTGCGGCGTGTGTGAGTGCTTCGTTGAGAAGCCTGATGGCCTGTGGGTAAAAGCTGTTTGCCAGCCTTGTGGTCCTGGACTTCAAACTCCTGTAGCGTCTGCCTGACGGTAGGAGTGTGAATAATGAGTGTTGTGGATGTGTGCTGTCCTTGATGAGGTTGTGTGTTCTGCGTAGGACTCTAGATTTATAAATGTCTTGCAGTGAGGGGAGGGCTGCCCCAACAATGTTCTGTGAGGTCTTGATCACCCGCTGGAGTGCCTTCCTATCACGTGTTGTACAGTTACCGTACCGAACAGTGATGGAGGCGGTAAGGACACTTTCCATAGTGCATCTGTAGAAGCAACTCAGGATTGTGGTGGACATGCCAAATTTCCTCAGTCTTCTCAGGAAGTACAGTCTCCTTTGGGACTTCTTCAGAATTTGTTGGGTGTTGTGAGACCAGGTGAGGTCCTCGCTGATGTGTGTGCCAAGGAACTTGAAGGTTTTCACCCTCTCCACCTCAGTCTCATCAATAAACAGGGGTCTATGCGGCTCCTTTTCCCTTGTTCTTGGGTCGATGATCATCTCTTTGGTCTTATCTGTATTGAGAAGGTGATTGTTATCACGACACCAAGCTATGAGGTCTACCACCTCTCTTCTGTATGATGTTTCAACACCACCAGTGATCAGTCCGATGACTGTAGTGTCATCCGCAAATTCAATGATGCTGGTGTTGTTCTGGGAGGCCACGCAATCGTAGGTGAAGAGCGTGTAGAGGAGCGGACTCAGCACACACCCCTGTGGGGTCAACACATCCAACACAATTCTTGAGCTGGATGTGTGATTGTGGACTCTGACTGACTGTGGCCTGCCTGTTAGGAAGATAAACACCCAGTTACAGAGGTGCTTTTCGTGGGTTTGTTTTGTTCAGAACCCTGCGCACATCAGCTGATGTCACCATGAGAGGTGAGTCTTGTGTGCTCCCCAAGTCCAGCCACCCTCTCTGCTCATCAGGAGTTTGGGTGTCAAAGCGGGCATAGAACTCATTCAGCTCATCTGGAAGTGTGGTTTGGCTGGACGTGGCTACGCTACTCCGCTGTCGATAGTCTGTGATGTGCTGGAGCCCCGCCCACATGCGCCGAGGGTCTGAGGTGGAATAGTAGCCCTCCAGCTTCTGTCTGTACTGCCTTTTGGCCTCTCGTATGGACCTCCTCAGGTCATATCTGGCCTTTTTGTAGTCCTCAGTGGTGCCCATGACAAATGCAGTCCAACGAGCACGTAGCTTAGCCCTTACATCACAGTTCATCCACTGTTTTTGGTTAGGGTATTTTCTGTAATACTTGGTGGTGGTAACAGTCTCTATACATGTGCTAATGTAGCCAGTAACAGCAGAAGCATATTCATCCAAATCAACAGTACAATCTTCCCTCCCCGCTGCAGTTTTAAACACATCCCAGTTTGTGCAGCCAAAACAGTCCTGAAGTACTTGATCAGTTTCTTCATTCCACACTTTAACTGCTGTACTTACAGGGGGAGCTTTTTTGAGAAGTTGTCTGTATGTTGGATAAAGGAATATAGAGATGTGGTCGGCCTTTCCAAGGTGGGGTCTTGGAACAGCCTTCAAAGCACCTTTCATGTTGCTGTAGACTTGGTCCAGGATGTTATTTTCCCTTGTGGGAAAGCTCACATGCTGGTAATATTTGGGGAGGACAGTCCTGAGGTTACAGTGGTTGAAATCGCCAGATATAATGAATACAGCGTCTGGGTGTTTGGTCTCGTGTTTATCAATGATGTCATGCAGGAGGCCTAGTGCGTTAGCGGTGTTAGCTCGTGGTGGAATGTAAACAGCAGTTAAATACACAGCGCTAAACTCACAAGGCAAATAAAAAGGTCTGCATTTCACCATCAGCAGCTCAATGTCCTGCGAGCAGTGCTTTTCCATCGTCTGTACATCTGTGCACCACCGTTTGTTTACGTAAACACAGACACCGCCACCTCTTACGGCCCAAATGACAACAAAGGAGGTGAAAGAGGCAATAAACGCCCTAAAAAATCCTAAGTCACCGGGAAGTGATGGTTTCCAGCGGTGTGGTAAAAGATGTTTATAGAACAGCTAACTCTGGTCCTCCTCTCCTCCTTCAATGGGACCCTCCACAACAATAAAATACCTCCCTCATGGGCTGAGGCCATAATGACAGTACTGTAATACCAAAACAAGGAAAAGATCAACAACACTGTGCATCGTTTGCATCATAAAAACGCCTCCTCCAAAAAAATCAGAGCTCACAAATGGTCTTCCGCTGCATCCCTGTATTTGTCACCTGTCCATTCCATCCTGTGTATGTGATGACTCTCGCTAGCAAGTAGCTATTGTTAGCTGACATGCTAGCGATAAAACCTCCTTACTAAACGGCAATAATACACAAAGTTAACATTTCATGAACGACAACAGCAAGGTGATGGTATCTGAATGGGATCATAAGTTCTATTACATGAACACTTCCCTTACCAGCTCGTCTCACACAGTGAAGGACTCTGCCTTTCTGTTCACTTGCCCGCCACTATATTTGAAATCAAGTCCCGTCGGATACGTCGTCTGTCTCGTGAGCTAAAGGAACACTAAAATAGCACATCCTAGATCTGAATGCAT
The DNA here is from genome assembly GCF_027744805.1 of Dunckerocampus dactyliophorus. Classification (NCBI taxonomy): domain Eukaryota; kingdom Metazoa; phylum Chordata; class Actinopteri; order Syngnathiformes; family Syngnathidae; genus Dunckerocampus; species Dunckerocampus dactyliophorus. Next base: position 39,673,286 of record NC_072821.1, read on the forward strand.
TCATTCTTATTATTATTATTATTTTTCTTCTTCTTTCACCGAAAAGGGGAAAATGCATTTTCGAAAATAATTTCAATTATCCGACTCCGCCTGTGACCGCTGTGAGGCGGGGCACAACAATACGTTTCACTTTTACGTCTCCAAATGCCAGTCCCTACGTTTGTCGCCAGTCGCTTTAGGGAAAATAAATCACCAAGAGTGTTTAGAAAGTCGCCAGATTTAGCGAGAAAATGGCTAAGTTGGCAACACTGGGCTGCATGTGAGATCAAGGAGCCCTCCTTACGAAGCCGTTCACAGATGGAGAATACAAAGAAGAAATGATTGAGAAAACGAATGTCTCCCTCTGCAAAGACAGCCAAGGACAGGCTCAATAGAATGGTTGTTGGTGGCAATTTACTTTTATTAAAAGATGGCTAGCATGTCTCGCTAGCATCTAACAAGTTAAGCTACCCTAACAATCTTCATCATTTACTAAGACGACTTAATCAACAAGCTTCATCATTCACCGAGATGACATTATCCGACAGTAAGAACACTATTCCGACAAAGTGACACTTACCGGAGCCAAATCCATCTCAGCAGGGCCAGTTTTGGGCCTGTGTCAGTACATTTTCGTTGTTTGTGTAAGTCTCGTTTTGTTTCGTTTTGTTTCTTTTTGTTTCTTCTTCTTCTTCTTCTTCTTCTTCTTCTTCTATGGCGTGTTGCAACCACGACATTAGATTCAAGATTCAAGATTCAAGAGATTCAAGAGAGTTTTATTGTCATGTGCATAGTAAAACCTCACACTTGGCCTGTCTCCCTCCCCTCATTAAAGGTGCATAGCGCCACCTACTGTACCAGAGTATGTAACATGGGCCATCCATCTTATTTTATACTAATTCAGATAATGAGGAAAGTACTTATACTAATAATAATACTATTAATAATACTATAGTAATATATTCTAATAATGAACTACGTTTTATTATACAATCCTGTGTCCTTCAAATATTCTATCACTGCCCTCTGTATATGTGTAACCCCCTCCCCAGCTGTTCCTAAAATCCCCTCAATGCTCCATTCCCTTCCTACCTTAGTCATCCTTTTGCTTAACTTTCCATGTCTTCCTATATCTCTTGCAGTGTAGTAATATGTGTTCCACCTTCTCTAGGTTTTTGTATCCATACATACTTTCCATTTCCATTTCCCTCCCAAAAACATTGTGTCATTGAACCCGATTGATTGATTGAACCTCGTCCTAGTTAACACTATTTCCTCTTTTCTGTTTTTCCTCTTCACCCCTTGTGCACTCGTACATTTTTGTACTCTATCATACTTCCTTGCGCTACTCCCCTCATCCCACCTGTTTTGCCATTTCTCCATCATTTGTTTTTTGGTTATTGCCTTTACTTCAGGTACATTTATAATATCATTCCTTGTCATCCCTCATTCCTGTGCAGGTACCCAGCAGAACCTTATTTCTATTTTGAACATGCGTCACTGGAACAGGCTTTGATGTATTTCTAATAATAAATCCTCCCCACTTGATTCCATATCTTTTATACTACATAATGCTGCCAGAGAGTCCACACAGCATACCCCTCTATCTGCTTTTATTTCCTCTATCCATTGCAAACCTATAATCATTGCCATCATTTCTGCTGTATAAACCGAGAGCTGGTCTGGTAATCTTTTAATGATGCTATAGTTCATTGTTGGTACATAGATTCCAATCCCCACCTTCCCTTCTTCGCTTTTTCATCCATCTGGAGAAATATCTAAGTAACCATAATATTTGTTTTGTCCTTTGTCCTTTTTCACTATCTTTCCATCTATTTTTGAACTCTGTTATATATATATCTACTTCAGCTTTAGGAAATAGCCAGATAGGAATATTGCTTATAGGTGTAGAATTATTAATATGTATATTTTTTATGTTATATTTATCTATTTTACCTTTAATTACCCACCCAAAGCTATTACTTTTAGTTGCATTATATTCCCAACAGTCCTCCATCACATCCTTGGCCAGATGTCCATGCCTACATCCTTTAAGTCTACTCCAGTATGTCAACATAAGTTGATCTCTTCTCAGGTCATACGCTACTTCTCCTAACTCAACCTGCATTGCTTTCATTGGTGTTGATGTGATTGCACCTGTACTTATCCTAAATGCTTTGGGAATATTTCTATTTTCATTAAATGTGTTTTAGCTGCAGCTCCATATACAAAACTTCCATAATCTATATTTGCTCTCATCAAAGCTCTATATATATATATATATATTAGTGACTGTTTATCTGCTCCCCACTCCTTACCTGTAACAGCTCTCATTGCTCCTCATTCACGAACATCTTCTTAAAAGTCTTCTTAAGAAGTGTACTTAAGAAGGCGCGGGTTGGAAACTGCGCCACATTCACGACACGTTCTTAAGTAGGGATAATCGTTGGCACCGGTGTTCTTAGGTTGATGAATGCCAACTGCGATGCCCGTGCATGTGAGCCCTAATTTGCATAGGTCACCGCCTATTATTTCCCATACAAGGTAAAAAATGTGCCGTGCGCAACAGGCAGCTGTAGGCGGAGATGGCAACGCGCAAGGGCAAGACTGAGGAGCAGCTGGACAACAAACAGAAGAAAAACCTCAATTCTACTGAAATAGAGGTGCTTTTACAAGGAGTGAGCGAACACAAGACCACCTTATTTTCACGTGTATCCACCGGTCATCAGGCCATCCAAAAAGAGTCGGCATGGAGCACCATTGCAGGAAACATAAATGCCGTTTCCACGGAGAAACGCACCACCGCAGAGGTTAAAAAGAAGTGTTTTGACTTAAAATAGACTAAAAAAAAAAAAGATTGGACTGCACCGGAGGGATCTGGAGGAAACGGGAGGTGGGCCATCAATCAGAAACCAAACCATTTCGGAAACTCTAGAAAATATTTACACAATCATGATGGAAAAATAAAGTCAAAATACATAGTTTGTGTGTGACAATCGAGGAAAAGGCTTCTTGAGACGTCATCTGTACTTCTGTGTAGAAGGTGTCGGACGTTTCGCTCCTCATCCGAAGAGCTTCGTCAGCAAACTAATAAGTGCTGGTAGCTTAGGCCTTAAATACAGTAAGAGTGGGCGGAATTGGTGTGCCAACACCCTCCTCCTATTGGTTCGTTACACTAAGCCTGGGCGGAGCAGTGGTATAATCCTATCCTGTTATTCACACCTACGATAAAAGGGAAGTGTCATTGGGGAAACTAAGCAAATGCTCCAAAAAAAGGCTTTATCAACATCGCAGGGACAATGCCAGTGGTCCTCAATCAGCAGTACATCTACACCTGAAAGCTACCAATCACTCTTTTCAGGACAGCGAGGTAAAGATTTTGGCCAAAGAAAACAGATGGTTTGAAAGAGGAGTAAAGGAAGCTATTTTTGTCAAACAACAGAACCCATCATTGAATCGGAATGGTGGTTTGAGGTTCAATTTGGACCCTGTGTTCAGCAGGTTACTGAGACCAAAACCCACAGCTCTTAGTCTTGCAAATGAGGTGAAGGCAGGGCCGAGCCAGAACAATAGATGCTAACAAGCCAGTATCAGAGTCGTTCATACCCAATTCAGGGAGCGACACTTCCCTTTTATCGTAGGTGTGAATAACAGGATAGGATTATACCACTGCTCCGCCCAGGCTTAGTGTAACGAACCAATAGGAGGAGGGTGTTGGCACACCAATTCCGCCCACTCTTACTGTATTTAAGGCCTAAGCTACCAGCACTTATTAGTTTGCTGACGAAGCTCTTCGGATGAGGAGCGAAACGTCCGACACCTTCTACACAGAAGTACAGATGACGTCTCAAGAAGCCTTTTCCTCGATGGACAACTCCTGTACGACTGAGAGCCTACACAGACGCATTGTGTGTGACAATGTATTTTTCTGTGGTTACATTTGATTAGACGCTGCCTAATTAATACAGCAGCCCCGTGCTCTGGCTCAAGACGTGGCTGGGGGCGCATGTCGTTATCTGGTGGTGCTATGTGCGCAATAGACACACCACGTTTCATTGCGATGTTATTGTGATGATCCTGCACACCTGCAAGAACAAAGAGGGAAGCCTGAAGCGGGACATCTAATATTCGTCGCTTTCAGCAAATAAATCTAATGGTCCCTTTACATTCTCTCTCTGCGCAGCGCACGTCCAGCCAGCTACTTTTTTTTTTTGATGAATTGGGATTTGAATATATATTTATCCATGGAGTATATTTTAGTTGTTTTGATGATAAATAATTGTTGGGATATTTTATTTGCACTACATTTTTTGGGATCAGGTTGCAAAATCCATCATGAGGGTGATTGCGCATTGAAAGTGCAAGCTTTGCTTGTGCGTAAGAGTCCTCCTGAGCGTTCGTAGAATTTGTTCTTAGATCTAAGAACTGGGAGTTAAGTTAACACGTTTCGTGAATGCCAAAAATCTCCGTAAGAAGGATTTAAGAACACATTTGTGCGTAAGAACGTTTCGTGAATGAGGCCCATTAAGTTTATTATCCTCTTACATTTCTCTTCTACCTTTTCCACATGGGTCTTCCATGTGCCTTTCTGATCTAGCCATATACCAAGGTATTTCAAATGATCTACTTTTATCATGTTTTGTCCATATAGCATCAGGTTCTGATTTTTTATGCCTTTTTTCCTGGTAATCGTCATGTAACATGTTTTATTGGGTGATAGCTTAAATCCCCAGTCATGTGACCATTGTTCTATCTTCTTTATTGCTTCCTTCATTTTACTTGTCACATTTATAGAATCTCGTCCCCTTGCCCAAACCACTACATCATCTGCGTGTAGGGCCGACCCAATCCTCCTATCCAAATTCATGAATATATCATTTATCATTACGTTAAACAAAACTGGGCTAATTACACTCCCCTGTGGTATACCATTTGCTATACTGTATTCTTCTGACATCTCTGATCCTATTTTTACTTTGAATTTTCTGTCCGATATGAAATCAAGGACCCAGTTATAGAACCTACCTCTAATTCCCATCTTATTCATCTTAATCAATAAACCCTCCCGCCACATGGAGTCATCAGCCTTTTCAATATCAAAGAATACAATATTCATCAACTCTTTCATTTTAAAGGTTTTCTCTATTTCCTGACTTACTCTAACTACAGCATCCATTGTTGATCGTCCTTTTCTAAACCCACACTGATAAGTTGCAAGTAACTCTCGACTTTCAAGGAAGTAGTTAAGTCTTCTGACTAGAACTTTCTCCATCCATTTGCATAGATGTGATGTTAGAGCAATAGGTCGATAATTCACAGGGTGTTTTGGATCCTTACCAGGTTTATTCAATGCTAATATTCATGCACCTTTCCAGTCTTTGGCTATTTTCCCTTCTTCCCATATCTTGTTCAATAAATATCATATTTTCTGGTAAGTTCTGGAACATAACATAAGTCAACTGGTCTTCTCCTGTTGCAGTATCTTTACTTTTATTTCATCCTATTAGCAATTCATTCATATTCATTTCAGCATCCATCACACTCTCCTCACCATCCTGTCTTAGAAATACATCCCTACTTTCTTTTAGCATCCTCTCTTTCCCTATTCTATGATGAACATCCAGATGGTCTCCCCAACACACCAGTCCCAGCCATTGTTCCATTGTCTTCTCAGGCAGGTGTTTGAACAAACACCTTTTTCCCACTCATCTTCTTCAACATTGACCATACGTCTCCTATCTTGATTTGCCTTCCAATGGCAGAGCAATAATCCCTCCATGCGTTTTGTTTACTGTTTTTAATTACTCTTCGGCCTCTGCTCATTGATGACATTTTCTTGACCGAGGTTCTTCCTTAACCTTCTTAGTGCGCTATTTCGCTCTTTTCCAGCTGTTGTACACTTTTCATTCCACCATGGAACCATTTCCCTTCCCCTCCAATTGACTTCCACGGTATACTTTTCATTGCTGCCTCTAAGATCTTATTTGTCATCTTAACTGTGCATTCCTCTATGCCACCTTCCATTGCTATTGAATTTGCTGCTTTGCTACATTCCTCCCTGAATTTTCCCCAAAGCACCACTTTTTCTGTCTGGGTCTTTCTTTGACATCTACTTGGGTGTTTGTTGTCCAACTTCTGGGGAAACGATCACTTCCTATACTTGTGTTTTCATGTACATTCCATTCTCAGGAACTTGCCAAGTGATGTTAAACCAATCCAAGACATTCTATTTGAGCGTATATCTATTCTTCTACCATTTCCCCTGATGAAGCAGACTAACTGTGTGATATCCATGAATGCTTCCACTACTGCTCCATTGTGATCAGTTTGCTATGACGTGCATTCAAGTCCCCACACCAGATCTCTCTAGCACCATGCCTGCTTATGATCTTCTCCAATGGTTCACCATCTAATAGTTGACACGGGTTATACATATGAATCATAATGACATTTCTATTTGCTTGATGTCTTTCAATAAGCACACATTCTATTTCAGTTCATGTTGCTATTCTATTGGATGTTATTCCATCCCTCACAAACGTTGCTTTTCTTTTCTGTGGAATGGCACTGATTCATAGCCATGCAACACATCATCCACATGGGGTCTAAGCCATGTTTCTTGCACACATATCATATCAGGTCTTTTCCCACTTCCTCTTCTACATTTCTTAAGTTCTTGTCCGTTGGCTATGAAACTTCTTGCATTCCATGGTAGGACGTGGAGTACCGTGATGTGTTGGATGAACGTTCTGAGGTCCTGCATCATTGTGTAGAGCCAACATAGCATGTATTTCTTCTGCTTTCACGTCCTTGATGTTTCAATATTGTTCTGCCGCTTCCGCAACCGTTTTGATCCTGTCACTTTTCCTTTCCTGCCTCGTGGCCACATTAATTACTTTACTTATCAAAGCTACAAAGTTCTTCTTCTTTACAACTAATGTGTCTTCTTCTGTCCCACACTTATGGTTACATTACTGTGGGGGGGCGGTCCATTCTAACTGAGATCTTCCATGGCGTGTTCTCTGAGGAAGTCCTCCTGCATGTCCTGTATGTTCTATCTATGTTCTCCTGAGTCTCTATTGGTTTATTTTGCTTCATGACACACATAGCTAGATTCTTTACTGCTTCAGCATATGATAGTTTATTCTCTCTTTGATATTTTTCCACTTCTTTGGCGTGTCTTCGAACTTCACATCCACCACTGTGTTCTCCTCCACAGTTGCAACATCTTAGTTTAGCATCGCTAGCACACTTCCCATAGTCATGTTCTCCACCACACTTTGCACACCTTTGCCTCCACTGACATTGCTGTGCTGTGTGTCCCATTCTCTGGCATTTATAACATCTTAGTGGTTGAGGAATGTACTCCCTCACCCTAAAATTCATACATCCTATACGTATGTCTGCCGGTATTGTCTTTTCAAATACAAGTACTACTGACAAACTGTCACTTTTTACTCCTCCTCTGCTGGTTTGGAGTCGTCTAGCTTCTGTTATTTTGCCCCCTCTTATTTCTCTCTTCACCTCATCCATGGACATTTCCATCGCTACGTTTGATAGAACTCCTCTTATTGCTGCTGCCTCTCCTGGTATGTGTACTTTTATTTCTCCTCCATCAAGGTACTTCAACTTCATCATATGTCCTTGTTGCTGATATGAGTATTCTTCTGTTATTGAGCATTTTGGCGTATTTAACTTTCCCTATTTCTTTTTCAATTGCTTTAGTCAGATGAACTGGGTGAAAATGTCCTTATCTTTGCTCATTGTAATAATAACTTTGCATTCTTCATCTGACTCTTCTTTACCATTTGTTTTAGCTGCTATTTTTGTCTTTGTTTGTCTTCCATCATGATCTTTGTCACTGCTTGCTTCTGCCCGTGATTGTTTCCTTGCTATTTTTACGTGTGTGTGTACTCCATCTCATCTGCCCTTCATCGCTAACATCATCTGAGCTACAGCCCATTGTTACACTCACGGTACCGCTTGTTTGCACCCGCACTTCAGCTCCCTCCGCACCACCGTCAGCAGCTCTTCGTATGTCTTTTGGTTGGTTGTAGGTCGTGGCGCACCGGGCCCATCCACTTCCTACAACCCGCCTCCAAAAAGACCATCGAGCACACAAAAAACCTTGTCAGCCACGTGAAGCGCCGGTGCCGCAGCATTGAAAAGTGCAAAAGTGACTGTGGTCTAATATGATTGAATCCAAGTGATGTGTAAACATGAGCTCACATGACCTTTACATTGCATGAAGGCAGCCATGGCGAGTCCCACATGATAGAGGGGAAAACATACATAGATACGTAAAGTCATCTTTGACAGGAACGAAGTGGAAATCCTTGCAGGTAAAAACAAAAACAGCAGTAATTTTACAAGAATAAAGTGAAAATATGAACAGAAAGAAGTGGTCATCTTAATTTCATGAAAATATTAATATAATTTAATTTAATATCATTTGTAATAATAATAATTCATAATATAATAATATTGATATCATTTATCAATATTATCCAATCCAATCCAATCCACTTTATTTATATAGCCCATTTTATAAACACTGTTTCCAAAGTGCTGCACAGACTAGCAAAACCATAAATAATAAGTAAATAAAGGAATGTAAATGGAAATAATAAGTAAAAATTACCACAATAAAAAGTAAAAGATCAAATAGAAACAAAGAAGCGTACTATAATAAAATATTTAAAACAAGAAATTGAAACAATAAAAGCCAAAAGTCCAAGAAGTAGGTAAAAAATAAATAAGTAAATTTAATTTAAAAACTAAAATAAATAGAACCAGTAAAAACTTTAAAAAGAATAAAAGACACAGAGGACCACACGACTCACACCGAGTTAAAAGCCACAGAATAAAAGTGGGTTTTAAGACGAGACTTAAAGCTTTCATTAGTGGGGGCCGTTTTTACATGAGGGGGGAGAGTGTTCCACAACTTTGGGCCGACAACAGAAAAGGCCCGGTCTCCCCTGGTCTTAAGTCTGGTCGTTCTACCACCAGTTGGAGCTGGCCTTCGGACCTCAAAGTGCGCGCTGGAGTGTAAATTTGGATGAGGTCCGAGATGTACTGAGGGGCCAGCCCATTCAAGGCCTTAAAAACAAACAATAAAATCTTAAAATCAATCCTAAAACACACAGGCAACCAGTGCAGGGAAGCTAAAATTGGGGTAATATGCTCCCTCTTTTTGGTTGCTGGTAAAAGCCGTGCTGCAGAGTTCTGGACTAACTGTAAGCGAGAGAGTCATTTATGGCTTATTCCAGAGTAAAGCGCATTACAGTAGTCCAGACGTGACGAGATAAAAGCGTGCATGGCTTGTTCGAAATGTTGCAATGATAAAAATGATTTGACTTTGGATAAAAGCCGAAGATGATAAAAACAAGATTTTACAACGGCATTGATTTGTTTATAAAGTTTAAAATCACTATCAATGATGACGCCAAGGCTGGTGGCTGTGGGACTGACATGGTTTTTCATGGGACCCAAGTCCAAGTGGGGGTCATTATTATTAAGGATGATAACTTCTGTCTTCCCCTCATTGAGCTTGAAAAAATGTTGAGCCAACCAGACCTTGACGTCACTAAAGCACTCAAGAAGGGGAGTCAGGGGGGCATGGTCATTTCTTGTAATTGGTAAATAGATCTGGCAGTCATCTGCATAAAAGTGATAGGAGATGCCATGCGTTCTAAAAATTGTGCTAAGTGGGATTAGGTACAGAACAATTAGGATGGGCCCCAGGATTGATCCCTGGGGGACTCCACATTCAAGGGGGGCAGTAGATGAGGTGGAGTCACCAAGTCCCACAGTAAGGCATCTCCCTGACAAGTAAGACCTAAACCAATCAAGGGCAGTCCCCCTGACACCCACACAGTTTTCCAAGCGAGATAAAAGAAGAGTGTGGTCCACTGTGTCAAAGGCAGCAGTCAGGTCTAAAAGCACTAAAATGGCTGACCACCCAGGATCAGTCATTAAAAACAGGTCATTAAAAACCTTTCAAAGTGCAGACTCAGTGCTATGAAAGGCCCTGTAACCTGACTGGAAGGTGTCTAAAATCCCATTTTCATCTAAAAAAGGCTGCATCTGTGCAAGAACACTTCTTTCTAAAATCTTTGAGATAAAAGGTAGTTTAGAAATGGGCCGATAATTTGATAAAATCGAAGGATCAAGACCTGTTTTTTTAAGCAAAGGTTCAACAGCAGCCTTTTTACAAAAGGAAGGAACAATACCAGAGGACAGGCTGCTGTTGATGATATCACAAACATAGGGGCCAATAGTTGCCCACACCTCCCTAAAAAAGCGAGGGGGGAGTGGGTCAATGGGAGAGGAAGAAGGCTTAAGACCATCAACTACCTTGGTAATGAAGGCCAGCGACACAGGTTCAAACTGATTAATCTGACATAATCCAGTTTATATAGCATTACAATGGTTATGGTATATTCTGACATAATCCAGTTTATATAGCATTACAATGGTTATGGTATATTCTGACATAATATGGTTTATATAGCATAACAATGGTTATGGTATATTCTGACATAATCTGGTTTATATAGCATTACAATGGTTATGGTATATTCTGACATAATCCAGTTTATATAGCATTACAATGGTTATGGTATATTCTGACATAATCTGGTTTATATAGCATTACAATGGTTATGGTATATTCTGACATAATCCAGTTTATATAGCATTACAATGGTTATGGTATATTCTGACATAATCCAGTTTATATAGCATTACAATGGTTATGGTATATTCTGACATAATCTGGTTTATGTAGTTGGTGTTTTTGCAAAGTTCTATTTTGTAGGAGCCGATGAGGACGCCCCCCAGAAGGTAACGGGGGCGGACCGAGCGCTGCCATGACGTACATGATGCTAATGATGAGGAGAGAAGAAGACTGTCATGGCTGCCATCAACATATTTCATATGATCTTGTCCTTGATGTGTTTTTCTGTTGTTGTATGCTAGCTTGGCTAGATTGTAAACCAACCCGCTAACTTCAATAAAAGACATCAACTACTGACATTCATTGTTAAATGAAGTCATTTTCTAATGAATGTATTGAATAAATGAATGTGTGTATTCTTAAATCTATGATATATAACATGAAAACGATATTTCTGTCACACTCTACGGTGACATATCATTTGCTTTCATTAAGTTTATTTCTAGATTCAGTTACTGCCGTGCTTTCTGTGTCACTCAGATGCTGGTCCTCCTGAGATGGGCGGAGCTGCCTGATGAGCACAGCTGTATCTCATTTTCTCGGCTACTTAATCCCTGTGGCTGCGTCTGGAAGACGTGGGATTATTCCTCGCGTTGGACTGTACCTGTGACACCCTTTTGTCTTCCTAGACATTGTTTTTGTGCATGTTAGAATTTCCGCCTGCTCATCTGGCAACCCGCACGCATCTCAGGTATTTTGTGTTTCCTTACCTGCCTCACTCCTTTTATCGCGGTGCCCTTGGACTCTAGTTGGCACCGTTGTTTTTTGTTCTTTTTGGTTATACTGCCTTGTGTTGGAATAAAGATTTTTTCCGTACCTGGAGTTGTCTTGCTGCTGCATCTTGGGATCCTACACCAGACTCCTCCCAACAATCCTGACAGAATAATCCCACCAGAGTCATGGATCCCGCAGAACAGGAGCAATTGCAGTACGCCCTCAAGGCCCAGGGCCAGATGCTAAGTCGCCACGACCAGGCCCTGGAGGACTTGTCTACCCTCGTCCGGGAGATGCATGCCCGCATGGCGAGCTCCCCTGTCACCACAGCGCCTGAGGCGTCTTCACCGCTGGCGCCTGGTCCTCTGACGCTCATGTCACCCAGCCAGTTACCACGTGAGCCCAACTTCCCTCACCCCTCAAGGTATGAGGGAGACTTTGGTGGGTGCAGACTCTTCCTTCATCACTGCTTGTTGATTTTTAACCAGCAGCCTCAGACCTATGCCTCCGACTCATCCAAGGTGGCTTATATAATTGGCTTGCTCACGGGTCGCGCCGCCAAATGGGCTATGGTTGTTTGCGAGAGCAAGCCGGAGCTCCGCACCAGTTTGCAGGCATTCATGGAGGAGATGAGGAGCGTTTTTGATCATCCAGTGCGGGAACGAGAGGCCGGATTCCGGCTCTTGGCTCTTCGCCAGGGCTCGAATTCAGTTGCGGAGCATTCCATCACGTTCCGCATCATGGCAGTGGAGAGTGGCTGGAACGAAAAAGCCCTCCGCTGCGTGTTTTTTGCCAGCCTCAGCTCCTGTATACAGGACGAGTTGGCTGCCCGCGACGAGACGAGGACGCTAGAGGAACTCATCTCCCTCTCTATCCGGCTGGATAACCGCCTGCGGGAGCGTGTCCGACAACGGGGCGGGCTCCTTCCCCACACGGCCGATCAGTCATCTCTTCGCCGCCTGGATCTCCCCCCATCCCTGCCGCCTCCTCCGCTACTGTCCGGATCCTCGTTGGAGACCGCCGAGGTGGAGTCGCCGATGCAGCTGGGTGCCAGTCGGTTGTCGGCCACGGAGAGGAGGCGTCGCGTTCTCCTGCGGCTGTGTCTGTACTGTGGAGCAGCAGACCACACTATCACCCGCTGTCCAAGTCGTCCTCACTCACGGCGATCGGCTGCTTTCACGAGCGCTCCAGCGGAGAGAGGATCTTCACCTCCTCCTCCTCCCTCCAGTACCTCCGTGGGGCGTCTCCAAGTGGAAGGTACGCTGTCTTGGCAGGGGAGGGAGGGGCACACTATTAGCGCTCTTATTGACTCTGGAGCTGACGAGAATTTCATTGACGTTGGTCTTGTTAAACAGCTGGACATTCCCACTATGCCTGTTGAGACTCGCAAACATGTTCGTTCTCTTGACGGTCTACATCTAGCTAGCGTCACGCTTCAGACACGCCCCCTTTCCCTCTTACTCTCGGGTAATCATCGTGAATGCATTAGTTTTTTTTATTATTCCTTTTCGCTCTGCTCCCGTGGTGTTGGGTCTCCCTTGGCTTCACCGTCATAGCCCCACTATTGATTGGTCTACATTCAAAATTTCCAATTGGAGCATTTTTTGTCATTCACACTGTTTAGGCTCAGCTTCACTTCCTGTCACGCCCTCCCACACCTCCCCACTCGTTTCTCCCGACCTTTCACTTGTTCCCAGGGAGTATCACTCCCTTGGGAGGGTTTTCTGTAAAGACCACGCCATGACACTCCCCCCCCACCGACCCTATGATTGCGCTATTGATACGTTTCCTGGTTCACCTCTTCCCTCCGCTCGCCTGTATAACTTCTCTCTAGCTGAACAAGGTGCTCTGGAGGAGTATGTTACCACTTCGCTCGCCGCTGGTCACATCCGACCATCTTCTTCGCCCCTAGCGGCGGGGTTCTTTTTTGTTAAAAAGAAGGACGGCTCCCTACGGCCATGTATTGATTTCCGCGCGCTCACAAAATTACAGTACGCAACAAATATCCTCTACCCCTTCTAGATTCCGCTTTTACACCGCTCCACAATGCTAATATTTTCACTAAACTGGACTTACGTAACGCTTATCACTTGGTGCGCATTCGTAACGGGGATGAGTGGAAAACTGCTTTTAACACTCCTCTGGGGCACTTTGAATATTGTGTCATGCCCTTTGGACTCACCAACGCCCCCGCAGTGTTTCAATCCCTTATTAATGACGTCCTCCGCGATATGATCGGCCGTTTCGTTTTTGTTTATCTGGACGACATTCTCATATTCTCCACCTCACTCGATCAGCACCACCACCACGTTCGTCTCGTATTGCAACGATTATTAGAGAACAGGCTTTTCGTTAAACCACAGAAATGCTCTTTTCACTCCTCTTCGGTGTCTTTCCTTGGGTTCATTGTGGAGAAGGGCCAACTTCGCCCTGACCCTGCCAAGATTCAGGCAGTGGTGGACTGGCCTACTCCTACATCCAGAAAGCTTTTGCAGAGGTTCCTGGGATTTGCCAATTTTTACCGGCGCTTTATCCGAGATTTCAGTAAAGTAGCCGAACCTCTGAACAAGCTAACATCCGCTAAGGTCCCCTTTGATTGGTCGCCGGAGGGCGACCTGGCCTTCAGGCGCCTTAAGTCCGCCTTTACCTCAGCACCTGTTTTGATCCACCCTGATCCTTCTCTCTCTTTTACCGTTGAGGTTGATGCGTCTGATACAGGGGTCGGGGCCGTGCTCTCCCAGCGCTCCAGTCACGACCAGAGGCTGCACCCCTGCGCCTTTTTCTCCAGGCGTCTTTCGCCCGCTGAGAGGAACTATGATGTTGGCAACCGGGAGCTGTTGGCGGTAGTCCTCGCCCTGCAGGAGTGGAGGCACTGGTTGGAGGGAGCAACACATCCATTCCTTATCTTCACGGACCACAGAAACCTCGCTTACATTCGGGCAGCTCAACGCCTCAACCCCCGCCAGGCTCGGTGGGCACTGTTCCTCACCAGGTTTGATTTTACATTGACCTATCGGCCTGGGTCACGCAACGGCAAGCCGGATGCCTTGTCCAGGATGTTCGCCCCCCCGGTTGAGGAGTGTCCTCCGGAGACCATCCTTCCTCATTCCCGCATTCTGGGGGGTCTTCAGTGGCAAGTGGAGAAGAGAGTGGCAGAAGCTGTTCGGGACACACCTCCTCCGGCAGGTTGTCCGCCAGGTCGGCTCTTCGTTCCTCGTATCCTTCGTTCAGAGGTTCTGACCTGGGCGCATTGTTCCAGGATCGCCTGTCATCCAGGAGCCAGACGCACGGCCTTCCTCCTGGCCCAGCGCTTTTGGTGGCCTTCCCTCCACACCGACACCAAAAGATTCGTGGCAGCCTGCTCCGTCTGTGCCAGGAACAAGTCATCGAACCAACCACCAGCCGGATTACTGCAACCTCTTCACATCCCTTCCCGCCCCTGGTCACACATCGCGATGGATTTTGTTACTGGTCTGCCCGCTTCTAGGGGGTTCACCACCGTTCTTACAATTGTGGACAGATTTTCTAAATTTACCCATTTTATCCCTCTACGCAGACTTCCCTCGTCACTGGAGACAGCCAAACTCTTGGTCCAGCACGTTGTGCGACTCCATGGAATACCCGTCGACGTGGTATCTGACAGGGGTCCCCAGTTCGCCTCAGCCACCTGGAAGTCCTTCTGCAAGTCGTTGGGGTCCTCTGTCAGCCTCTCCTCGGGCTACCACCCTCAAACCAATGGCCAGACGGAGCGGGCTAACCAGGACCTGGAATCTGTTCTACGGTGCGTGTGCCATCAGCACCCCACATCCTGGGCTCGTGACCTTCCCTGGGTGGAGTACGCCCACAACACCCTGGTGTGTTCCTCTACTGGTCTCTCCCCATTTCATGTAGTCCACGGCTTTCAGCCTCCACTATTCCCATCCCAAGAGGCAGAATCGTCAGTGTCATCTGTGGCCGGTTTTCTTCGCCGGGTCCACCGGGTCTGGCGCGACACAAGGTTGGCTCTTTCACGCACTGCAAAGCGGAATCAGAAGAGTGCGGATCGTCATCGCAAGCCAGCACCGGATTACCAACCCGGGCAGAGAGTGTGGCTGTCATCCCGGGACCTGCCCCTAGCCGTGGAGTCCAAGAAACTGGCTCCCAGATTTGTCGGACCTTACGTAGTGGATCGAAAGGTGGGGCCAGTGTCCGTCAGACTCAAGATTCCTCCCTCCCTCAAGACGCACCCGGTATTCCACGTGTCCCGCCTTAAGCCTGTCGCCGAGAGTGATCTGAGTCCGCCACCAGTGCCTCCTCCCCCTCCTCGCTTGATCGATGGTCATCCCGCCTTTACAGCTAAATCCATTTTGGACGCCAGGAGACGGGGCAGGGGTGTTCAGTACCTCATCGATTGGGAGGGTTACAGTCCTGAAGATCGCTCCTGGGTTTCCCGGTCGCTCATCCTCGATCCCACTCTTCTTTCGGAATTCTACCATAAGTTTCCAGACAAGCCTGGTAGACCGCCAGGTGGCGTTCCTTGAGGGGAGGGGGGGATAATGTCACGCTCTACGGTGACATATCATTTGCTTTCATTAAGTTTATTTCTAGATTCAGTTACTGCCGTGCTTTCTGTGTCACTCAGATGCTGGTCCTCCTGAGATGGGCGGAGCTGCCTGATGAGCACAGCTGTATCTCATTTTCTCGGCTACTTAATCCCTGTGGCTGCGTCTGGAAGACGTGGGATTATGCCTCGCGTTGGACTGTACCTGTGACACCCTTTTGTCTTCCTAGACATTGTTTTTGTGCATGTTAGAATTTCCGCCTGCTCATCTGGCAACCCGCACGCATCTCAGGTATTTTGTGTTTCCTTACCTGCCTCACTCCTTTTATCGCGGTGCCCTTGGACTCTAGTTGGCACCGTTGTTTTTTGTTCTTTTTGGTTATACTGCCTTGTGTTGGAATAAAGATTTTTTCCGTACCTGGAGTTGTCTTGCTGCTGCATCTTGGGATCCTACACCAGACTCCTCCCAACAAGCCTGACAATTTCAATTGATATCAAATACGTGAACATTGCATGTTAGAGAATAAAAAGAAAAAAAGTCAAATATGAAAAACAACTCAGGATAAGAATGAAAAGTTGACATGTGGCTCCGTGTACCATTGGTCTTCCTTTGGAGAGATTGAGACGTTTCAGACAAACATGACCTCAAATGACTCAAGTACGGCTTTAGGGGGCAATCACTTTGTCATACAAGGCCATGGAGCTTTGGATTGCTTTCTCCCTTCACGTAAAAATACAGCCTTCGTTGGCAAACTAAACAAATGCGGGTGAGCAAATCAAATCTGCCTGTGACGTTAACGGCCTGTCTGATTTGAAAAAACAAAAATAATGTATTTGAAATGTAAAAAGATTCGCAAACAAAATTATTCATAGCAAAATGATTTGTGAAAAACACAGCTTTTCTTTACAAATGTAAAAACATCATGAAATGATACATTTTGTTGGTAGTTTCAGAAGGACACTTTGATAAAAACTAAAATAATGTCCTTGAAATGAAAAAAAGTTGAATGAATAAGGCATTGAAATTGTGAGCCATGCTAGAACGTTGGTCACAGCTGCCCAGCTATGAACCCCCGTTTTGCTGGCACTTGCAGCTTTCATGGCTCTATTTGGGCTCACTGAGGCCAGAAACTAGTCCATTCAGGAAATAACTCGTGGCAAAACAGGAAGATGCTGGTGGCTGATCTCGCTGCCACTAGCATGAATTCAAATCCCAACAATGTCCACGTTAGCGCTCAATAACGTCATCAAATCTTACCTTCATGCAGTCGAGCGAGCGTGACGGCCTGAACGAGCCCGGCCGGTGACGCCAGCACGACCGGTTGAACTGCCGAGATGGATGGAGCCCGTAAGAGCGGGAGATGACACGAGACATATGGAGCGTGTACCAAAGAAGACTGACAAGACTGCCCACGGATGATTGACCGCAGGGTCACCAACACGTGGGCATCAATTAGCGGGCTGTATACACCCTTGCTGTCTCCTGGCAGGACACGGAGCTTCAGTTGACTTCATGTTGACTTCATAGTAACACTAATGCGTTACTAAACATGTTTGAAACAAACAAACCACAGCAGCATAGCACAGCATAGCATAGCACAGCATAGCATAGCACAGCATAGCATAGCATAGCATAGCACAGCATAGCATAGCGTAGCATAGCATAGCATAGCACAGCATAGCATAGCGTAGCGTAGCGTAGCATAGCATAGCATAGCGGTGTTGAACACAGCGCTCAATGAGAAGACAGTAAAGAATGTATGAGCGTTCTTATGATCAATGATTAGCGTTTGTGCTTGAACTGCTGTCTTTGTCAAAGATGACAGAATAAAACCTGCTCTCAGGATTCTCGTCTTCATCTTCCTCAGACTGCCTTTCATGTGTGATGTCATCAAGTCAATAGAATCCATGAATATATGATATTTTCCACATGAAGGGATGTGAAGGCTAATATGATGAAAGACAGCACTGCGTAAGCGTACAGGTGAAATGTTCAAGTCTTAAGGGCAAAAGGTCATCATATTAGGAGAAGAAAAGAACTTGACTGCATCCAAAATCTATTGGTCATTGAATTGATTTCCAGCATGCGTCAAGGTTCCATTGGAACACATCACATCGTCCAGTTGACAGTTCTACATGTCCAATCAGTCAACAAACGTGATAGGATTTGATTGGACAGCATTCATTCAACCACATGCCTCTCTGCGTTTGCTCAACATCACTTTAGTCTTCTCAAATTAGGATGCCACCCCACCCCCCGTAATATTTTCAACAATATTCTCCTAAAATAGATTTTCTTGTACAATTGTCTTGTAGTTGTGTAATGCTCTCAAAATAATATCTCTTCTTATATTACTCCTTTTTACAAGTTTTGTGTCAGGCTCAGGGAGCCGTGTAACTTGGATCCCGAGATGCAGAAACAGGTACAAGTCCAAAAGTTCAAAATATATTTAATGTGCAAGCAAAGGAGGCACAAAACAGGAACTCAAGGCGACGGTGCAAAAAACTAAGAGGGCACCGTGGGCAAAAACAAGGACAGCACTGAACAAAAAGGTACTGGAACTACCACATGAGCTGGACGGAGGTCTGGTGCAGCAGGACGACAGAGCTGGTTGGAGTAGCCAGATGAACTGCAACAGGAGGGTAAGGTAAGTGGTAGCAGGAGAAAAGCACATGGTCTGGAAGCACAACCATTGGCAATAATTCAGCACTGGCAGGCTGCAGGTGAGGAGACTAAAAAGGTAGCTGATTGAACACAGCTGCAGGGATCCAGAAGCTCCGCCCAGCTCAGGAGGCGTCACCGTCTGAGCAAGTAAACAGGAGAGGTCAGCAATAATATACAACATGATGGAAAGCAGCACAAAACTAAAACAGGCGACAGGTGTCACCGTAGCGCGTGACATTTTGTCTCGTATGTAAACATTTTTCTCTTCAAATCATAGAAATATATTCCAACTTTTTCATCTTTTCTCTCTTCATTTTACCATTTTACTCATACAATACATTTTTTCTTTGATCGTTTTGCTTTTTTTGTACAATTTCATGTTTTGTCTTCCTCGTAATATGAAACAAATATTTGAACATGAAATATTTTCTAGTGATATTACAACTTTTTCCTTGTATAATTTCAAGGTTTTACGGAGCCTTGGAGGGGAAATGGAGAAAAAAAAGATATGATGGGTAAAAAAGAAAAGAAAGAATGTTTGCACCTCCGTGTACGTATACTTCTGTGCTCAGAACGGAAACAAAACATACACGACAATGGAGTGGGATACGTTTATTGAGTTTTATTTAGAGTTGGGCCTAAAATACAGAGATATCAAAACAGTGCTTAGCACTAAACATGGGTTCGTACGGAGCCCCGGAGGGGACATGGAGAAAAAAAATATGATGGGTCAAAAAAAAAAAAAACGAACAAACTTTTGCGTTATCTCGCAAAAGTATTTCGAAGGAAAGCAAAAGTTTGTTAATACATGCTAATATACATAACCCTGCCCGGGCTTGGGGGTGGGGCTGGCGGGGGGCTGGCGGGCGGTCCCTGCTGCCTGCTGGTGTCTGGCTGGTCCCTTGCTTCCGGGCCGGCGGTTGTCTCCCTCCCTCCGGGGTTTCTCCCTTGGCGTGTTGGTGGATGGGCGGGGGGTGGGGCGGGGGCCGGTCTGCGGCGTGGCGGGGGGCGGGGCGGGCGGGGCGGGCGGGGGCATCTGCTTGGGCGCCGGGCGGGGGGCCGCTCCTTTCGTGGGCCCGGTCGTGCGGTGTTTGCTTCTCTGTCCCTCCCTGGCGCCTCTGGCCTGCGTGCTTCGTGGGTGTGGCCGTGCTCCGCTCCGTATGGGGTCCGGTGCTCTTGTGGTCGTCGTGGTGTTGCTCCCTTGCCGGCCGTGGTGGTATGCGGGGGGCGCGTGGGCACGGTTCCCGCTGTCCTGGTGGCGGTCGGATCTGCCTTGGGGCGTGTGGCTGGTCCGTGGTGTTTGGCGGTTTGGGGGTGGCGCTGCGGACGCTACCTCCGGTGGGGCTCCGGTGTTGGGGGGCGCTGGGGGTATCGCCTCTGGGGGTTGGGTGGGCCGGACTGGGCATCCTGGCGGGCCGGGTAGGGCCTGTGGTGTGTCCTGCGGCCTGTGGCTCGCCCGAGCCTGGGCTGTGGTGGGCGGCCGGTCGGCCATGTGTCCTTGGTCCCCCCCTGCTCGGTTTGGGCGGCGTTGGGGTGTGGGGCCCCCGTCCTTCCTGTGCCACTGCACCACCTCACATATTTATAGGACTTTGGGGGGTGGCCTCTGGTCGGGCGTGATTGGGGAGGGGAGCTGCCTTGCGGGGCGCCTTGGGGCCGGGCCCGCTGGGGGGGGTTGTGCTCTGCCGGGTGCTTGGGCGTTTGTCGCCGTTGCGCTTTGTGCTCTGCCGGGCCGCTGTCTGTGTCCTCGCCTCCCCTGGTTTGTCTGTGGGCTTGTCGGGGGTGGGGCTCCGGTGCGCGGGTGGTGCGCTGTCGGCTCTGGTGGCGTGTGGCTGGTCTGGCTTCTGGTGGTTTGTGGGGGCCGTCGGCTGGTCTGCTGCTGGTCTCGCCTTCTCTGCTCTGGTGCTTGGCCTCCCTGCGGCTTGGGGTGTGGTGCTCCCGCTCCCTCTTCGGGGTTTGCTGGCCCGCGGGTGTCGGTTGGCGCTTTGTGGTGGTTCGCCTGGCTGCTCGCCCGTTTTTCCTGCCTGCCTGCTCAGTTTCCCGCTTTCCTCCTCGCTGGCTCCCCTGTCTGCCTTGCTGGCGGCGTCCCACCGTTGGGAGAGTGTGGCCTGGTGTCTTCCTGCTCCCCGGCGGTCCGCGCTCTCCGCGCCTGGGTGGGACCCCGGGGTCCCCGGCTCCGCTGCTCCTTGGGTTACCAACGGGGGATAGGGTGGGGCTTCCGGGTGTCGGGCAGTCGACCACTGTGTGTGTTTGTGTGTGTGTGTGTGTGTGTGTGTGTGTGTGTGCGCGCGCTTGAGTAAGTAGGTGTGTGTATGAGCGTGCGCGTAGGGGCGTAGGGGTGTGTATGTGCTTAGGAGTGTGTATGTGCGTGCGTGTGGGTGCGTAGGAATGTGTACTGTATGTGCGTGCGTGTGTGCACTTTTATTTATTTATTTATTTTAGTTATTTATTTGGGGGGGGGGGGGGGGGGGGCATACAGGGGTTTGCTCTGTGGGGTCGGGCGCTGGGTGATACATCTCTGCTGCCCGTACCTCCGCCGGGTGGGTGGAGGGTGTGCCTCCTGCATCCCTTGGCGGGGCGGCCCTGTGTCGGGGGTCGGGCGGGGGTTGGCCCGGGGCGGGCCGGGCTCCGCTCCCTGGGGGTGTGGGGGGGCGGTGGGCGGGAATTGGCGCTTCCGGCGCGGGCGGGCTTCTTTCCGGTTGTGGAGGCGTCTCTGGGCCTGCCGGTTTGTGGCCCCCGGTACCCGTCTGCCTTTGTGGGGTGTGATCTCTCGCTGGTCTCAGGGGTTGGCAGTCCGCCGGCCCGCTGGCGCCCTGTCCTTGGCTGGGATTACCTCTCTTCGGCCCCTTGCTGGTCTTCCCGGGGGGGGGGGCCCCTCTGGGCTGGCTCTTGGGGCGCTGATCTTTGTGCTGCCTGCCCCTATGGGCCTGGTGACCTTCTGGCGGCCGGGGCCCGGCCTGGCTATTTGGGGCGGGGCTCTCTGGGAGGTGGAGGCGGCCCCTTTCCTTTCATGCATTTTCAGTGACAATTACACGCCCACACATTTCTGCACCTTTACATATATATGAAGTCTTCCTCACATACAGAGATACCTGTACATATGCACACTCACAGTATATACGTACTTCCCCACATTACTCACTGAGTTAACCAGGGTGTTGTTATGTTGTTGGTTTTACTACAGCGACGGTGATATCAGCAGTATGACTATGTACTGTATGTGTGTGTGTATGTGTATATATATATATATATATATGTATATATATATATGTATGTATATATATATATATATATATATATATATATATATGTATGTATATGTATATATATATATATATATATATATATGTATATATTTGGTTATTTTTTTTACAATGATGTGCATTACAGTACTTTTCATTCTGTTCACTATCATGGATAATCATTTCATTACTACAATTATGTGTGACTGTTTCAATGCGGTATTGTCATTGTGATCATTATCATAGTTCATAATTTCATGACTGCTATTATGTGTGACTGTTTCAATGCAGTGTTGTCATTGTGATCACTATCATGGTTCATCATTTCATGACTGCTATTATGTGTGATTGTCATTGACAGCTTCGTCATTGTGGTTGTTGATATTGTTTTGTCCTTATGTCCCTGTTCGTCTTGATAGTTGTCACAGACATTTATTTGCTGATGTCGTTCTGTATGTTTCTGTTGTTCTGTCACTATTGTTGTTGTTGCTGCTGTTGTCCTTGTCTCTTGTCTCTCTTTTTTTGTTTTTGTCCCCCTCTCGCCCCCCCCCCCCCCCCCCCCCCTGTCGTTCTGTATGTTTCTGTTGTTCTGTCACTATTGTTGTTGTTGCTGCTGTTGTCCTTGTCTCTTGTCTCTCTTTTTTTGTTTTTGTCCCCCTCTCACATTCATACCTATGGACAATTTAGAGTCTCCACTGAAGCTAACATGCATGTTTTTGGAATGGGGGAGGAAACCGGAGTACCCAGAACCCCCCCCCCCCCCCCCCCCCCCCCCCCCACACACACACACACACACACACACACACACACACACACACACGGGGAGAACATGCAAACTCCACACAGAAATGCCCAAGTGAGATTCCAACCCAGGTCTTCCCATCTCCAGACTGTGTGGCTTGTGTGACTGTGTGCTAACCACTTAGCCACCGTACGGCCTATTATTTTTATTTTTATTATTATTAGCACACATGAGTGTAAAACACACACAATCCCACTTTTCTTGGCTAGTCTTCTTCCTTTTTTGCACTTGTGTCACGTGTGTTGAAATCCAAGAGAAAGAGAGGATGAGGTCTGCCGTTGACGGGCACGTTCCAGCTGAGGTTAGAAAAGCAACAAAGCAGAGGAAAGGTGTTAATGTTACGCTCAATGAAAAAGAAAGACATGACAATGTAGACTTGTGCTGCTCGCGTCTTCTTCAGTGCCTTGCTTTTCCACTCGACAACCAGCTTATTGTGTGCCCGAAGAACCCCACGGGGAAGTGCTTGACCTGCGAGGACCACTGCACCGCCACTCCGCCCCGTCAATCAACACTGAAAGCAACACAACAAACAAATACCACAATGTCACACTTTGCCTGTTTGCACACACAGCACACCTTCTACATGCACTTTATACCATGATTAGAGCCCTCTGGACATAAGATAACACCCCTACAGTCATCTTTACACTCCTATTCCCCAATATAGTAGACATAATAAGAGAAAATAAGACATATTAAGCATAATAAACCTGTTTACCACCTTCTACATGCACTTTATACCATGATTAGAGCCCTCTGGACATAAGATAACACCCCTACAGTCACCTTTACACTCCCATTAGCCAATATAGTAGAGATAATAAAAGAAAATAAGACATATTAGGCATTATAAACGTGTTTACCATCTTCGACATGCACGTTATACCATGATTCAAGCCCTCTGGACATGAAATAACACCCCTACTGTCACCTTTACACTTCTATTAGACAATATAATAGACATAATAAGAGAAAATAAGACATATTAAGCAAAGACAGCCTGTTTACCACATTGTACATGAACACTTTACCATGATTAGCGCCCTCTAGACATAAAATAACGCCTCTATAGCAGGGCTGGGCAATACATTAGGTCCCCAACTTACGAACATTTATACTGCTACATGCTTGACCAGTAGAGGGTACTGTGACACTGCTAATGGGACCAAATGGTCAGTAAGACGCTGTGGAGAGAAAGCTAAATTGTAGCTGTATGATACAACCCGGACAGAGCGTGTGATTAAAGTTTATGAAGAGTTAATAGGCCTGCTTAATTCTACACCACCCACAGAACACTACCTCTTTTAGAAGAGTCTAACCACCACCGCCATTTGTACTTTTTTTCAATATCTCCTCCTCCACAACGACGTATGCTGGACCACTCCTCTTCAAAGGTAAATAACATTTATCATTACGTATTATTATATCACTTTTATTACTGTTTTTTTCATTCTTTATCCTGGTTTAATATTACTACTGCATCCAAACTCATATTTACATACATACATACACATATACTGTATATGTATACACGTACATGTAGTACCTACAGTATATCATTGCTAATATTACCTTTTCCCCTACTTAAGAACGATTCCACTTAAGAACGGTCATCTGGAACCAATTGTGTTCGTAAATTGGGGACTTAGTGTACATGGATATTGATTTGAAGCACAATATCAAATTTGCACGGTGTCTCGCTGTATCTGCGGAGCAGAAGGCCAGCGGCCCCAGTCGAAGCGACAGCATCTGCGGTGGAAGAATGAGTCAGCAAGAAATGAGCACTCGTTCGGTGACGTGCGGGTGCTTTGAATTCAGAGCATCCAAATGTTTTTCGCCACCTTAAACCAAGTCCAATAGGAGGAATGTGTGAAGCTGCGTGCTCCAGTTGTGTTCCTCATGAAAGGAAAAGCAGAGTGCTGTGCTAGCAGGAAGCGGTGTCCTCTCACAGTGCTAAGATATGGTCGCCGAGGCAACAGTGGAAGAAGCTGCTGAAATCGATGGACACGTCACGTCCAGCGAGCTTCGCCGTCACAATGACTTAGTGTGAAGCAGAAGGAAGAAAAAGACTTCACTTCAACAATAGAAGTTCTTCCAAAGCATACAAAGGACTCATGAATTCCATCTTGGAACATCAAAGGTGTGAATGAACGCTTTGGAAGCATTGAGATCATCTCTCTCCTGATATTGCCTTCTTACAGGAAACACATTTGAAGACTGAGCATTTCTAACATGTCCAAAAGGGACGGCTTGGCTCTGGAATGTCTTGAAAAAGAGCTGGTGTAGCAATTTTGTTAACAAAACAATGAGATTCCTGGCAAATAGTAGAGTTTTCCATCCACATGGTAGATGCAGTATATGTTTATTCATTGTGTGATAGATAGCGTAATACCAATATGACATTGGTAAACATGCAGCATATGCACCACACAGCCTCATTCTTTGGTGAAACACAGCTTCAATTGGCACATTATTATTATTTTTATTATTATTATGATTATGGCTGGAGATTTAAATCCTAATATTGATCAAACTGGTGCAAATGTTCAATCACTTTTGTCCCTTCTGAAAGCTGCATGGCAGATATTTGGGGGACATTAAATCCAGACCAGAAGGATTTGACTTTTTACTCTAACAGACATCAGTCCTTTTCCACCATTGATATGTTTTTTGTTCGGCAGGCAATCCTAGAAAACGTACATGCAAAAATTCATCCAATAATTATTCCCGGTTACGGTGCCAAGGGTCAAATCGATGAACGTTTGTCACCAGTAAACATTCAATCTTGATGATGGAAAATGAATATTTCTTTACTAGAAAGTACTGAAAGCAAATTCCAAATGAAAACAATCATTTCAGAAGATGTAGAAAAGAAGATTCAGTCTCTGGCATGTCCACAACATGGGAAGCACTTAAGTGTTGCATAAGAGGAGAACTTATTAGGATGGATCCAAGTTTGTAGGCAAAGAATGGAATAATATGATGACATCATAAAGTAGAAGGTTGAGTATGAATAAAATGACCAGAGCAACACTAAGATGTCTTCAACGTGGGGAACAAACAGGAAAGCTCCTTGCTTTAAGGTTCAAGAAGCAGATGACCAGGAATCTTCTATCCAACATGAAGCTTTCAGATGGGAAGATTTCAAATGAATCAAATGTTTAGGGAAATGGAACCTGAGAGTGACGGCGGTATAGAAGTCATGCAGACATACTGGCTGTGAATGAAATGATCAGAAGCTGATCAAAAGGCATTGGAGGAACCTATCAAAAGGATGACATTCAAGAAGCTATACATTCATTTAGTGCAAGTAAGCAGCCTGGCCCATACGGGTAGAATGCAGAATTGGACCAAATATGTAGTGATGACTTGTCTCCTCTTGTTTAATCCCTTGTTACCTAGGCGGTGCAAGACTCTTACTCCCTCGCGTAATAAGCTGGCGCACCTGCCTACCTGACGACTCCGTTTAAAGGATTACGGTCTCTCGCGTGGAGGGAAGGGAGACCTCTAAGTCAGGGGCGAGAGGAACTCAGGTATTAACAGCCTCGGTAGTACAGAGGAGGCCCCGCTGCATCCGGACCGCACACGACCAGAGTAACCGGAGACACCAGACCCTCTGCTTTTATGACTGCTTCCTCTCTAAATGGATAGTTTCTCCTGGAAACGACCTGGGGTTGTTTACTCATCTGTTAGAGATCAGAGGGACCTGTTGGGTTATAAAGGCTTACCGTAACAACCTCAAAGGAATTTGTAACACACTGCCTACTCTTTGATATCAAAGATACTGGGTGACAACTCCTAGTACGAGTGAAAAGCTTTATTAGAAAGTTTGCAAGGGCATTGAAGCAGGAGCTTGATTATCTAAACACCGTACTTGCCGCAATGAGCTCCACTCACATATACCTAGACAGAAAGAAGCACAAGGCCGCAGGCCAGTGCCTCAGTCCTACCCCGGTAATGAAGCCAGTCATGAAGACAAAAAGTCCAGTAAGGAAGAGTTCACTACTTGGGGATGAGTCTAGTTGTGTGGGTCGGGTGATCCGGCCTTCAACCTTCCCTGGGTACGAAGACAATCTGGCAAAGAGCTGCTGCCATCAACAGCTTAAGAGCGGTCGTAGGTAATTGGCAGCTGGTGTAGTGATGACCCCCCAGCTCCACCTCAACATGCGCTATGGAGAGACAGGCGGCAGCAGAGCGACAACAAGGATCATGACAGTCATACAGTATACCAGAATGCAGTTACCAGACACTCCAAAAACAAAAGTTTATTACAAACAAAGGGTGTCCACAAGGGTAAAAGTACAAAACATAAAAATGAAAAGTACAACCGAAAACTACCGGGCCTCGCCACGGGAAAAACAGTAACCAAAAACACTGCAGAAAAACAAAGCAGTAAGGTGATCTACATAAAAGTCACTGCTGAGACAACAAGCAGGTGAAGCACTGCTGAGAACTGAGCAGGCAAGGCAAGAGCCAAAAATACAAAAGGCAAAACCGCTGAAGAAGCCAAGCAGGGAACAAGGTACTTAGAATACTCAATACGTGGACCAGAAAGCTCAAGCTCAAGGGATAACCCGAGGCAGGGATAGCAGGCATCTGTAGTCGTCCCACTAATTGGATGCAGGTGTGGACCGCTAACTCCTCCCAGGTGAGTCAGCAACACAATGCAGATAGCATACACACATGACATCCCTCAGGTGCTTCTGCTCTGTCTTTGGCCTGTGGGCTACTGGGAACATTATCAGCTGTTGTAGGCTTTGTGTTCCTGTGTGGTGTCAATCAAGAAGCAGGTATTGGTCAGCTCATGCTTAACAAGTTTTGTGTCAAACAACAATCTTGTCATGCTCAAAAGTAGTATTTCTCCCTCAGAAGTAGCATCTTTCCCTTCCTTCCTTGTCACTAGTTATTGTCAGACACATGACACGATCAAACATGTCATACTACACATCACTAGACACGATCAAACATATCAGATTACATGGGCACCAAAGAGTTTGTTCAAAAAGGGTCATAAATTGTAAATCACATCACAAATTGATGTAAAGGAGGGGGCCAGCTGTGCATTGGAGCTGCACGTCCCATCCCACCTGTGGAGGAGGGGGATGGTGCCATTCTGTTGTGGGTCTGAGGAAACACGGCAAGTCAAGTCACAGGGATCTCTGCAGCTATCCGCTGAACAGTTGACCTCCGCCTTCCAGTCAAGATGCAGGGCCCCTTTGGCAAGTCGACTGTCAGCCTGCTCTTCCTATTAGCCAAGCAGCACTCCAGCTTGCCTCACCTGTTCCTGAGGTGTGGCGTCTTACGGACATGCCGACCACCACCCATCCCCCTTTTTGCTTGTTTATGCCGCTGCACTGCATTTACTGAAAATAACATTTTACCTGGAATCGGGTTTCATTTCTGTATCTCGGGGGTCGCCTCCAGCAACATCAACATGCCAAGGCGTGACAGTTATAACTATTTTAATACTTGTCCCCAATATTGTCCAGGGTGCCACATCACTTCCAACACACACGAAAACTGTAAAAACAGTCCTACAATAAGCCAACAAAAATGTAGTCATAACATTATATACTTTCTAAGCTGGACCTCTGTTGATTAAAGTATATTTCTGGGGGAGCAAAAAAAAAATATTTGAAATTTAAACCAACTGTTTTGTCTTTATACAAAAAAACAGAACTCATGAAAACACATTTCATTTCACTTATTCATCGCACTTCTTGGCTCTTCAACCAGCGCCGCCCAGTCTGTCCAGTCTGACATCTGTCATCACCAATATTAGAGTATTAAAGCGTAAACTATATTAAATGTTGCTCAATGACAGTAAAAGTATTGTGTAACCCCCCCAGGAGGATTTGAAGGACTTTAGCTCAGGGAATAAGAATGTTCTCCTAACATTGGGGGTTATTCAAACTTGGCTATGAAACTTCAGCTGGCAGATAAGAGATGAGAAAAGCAGGAAAAAGTGCTAAATGCCATCCTCCAAGGACATGGAGACTGGGTCCAATAAGCATCAGGAGACCACTGGTGCCAACCAAAGTATACTTTATTGATTCCAAAGTAGCACATGTTGGAATAACGTGTGAAATGTGAAACACATCATGGGGCATCATGGGGGTGTCACCACATGTCTGGCAGCCTGGAGCCCATCAGGCTCAACTATGGCATTGCTACTGGCAGTGGGCCAGGCAGGATGGGAAGCACACATTAAGTGCTTTACACACACTAGAAACCTTGCAATCCAACCTGCAGTCGGCGTTTCCAGTGTGCCCAGTCCTGCAAGTTTTCATTGTCAGGTTAAAATATAGTGTATGGTGACACACCCACTTAAGTCAAACAGTATCATAAAGATCAAAATATTTCAAGGGACTGTCTGCAACTCTCAAGGTTAACAAAGAAATCAGAACATCACCAGCGGCTAGCGTGTTAGCATAGTGCTTTCAAAACAGCAAACAAACATCCTGACTTGTCCCAATTTGAAACAAAAATGACAATTTAGGATCATTGTGTGGTTGTGCTAAGCTATGCATTCAATGATAGCTAAACTTGGCCATTTAACATAGCTAGTGTGCGTGAGTTACGTGGGGGGGGGGCTTACATGCTCAAGACGTCACGCGTGCAACACCTTCCAACAAAGTTCCAAAGTGCCCCCTAGGAAGCCGCTCAACAGTTGCCAACAGTCCCTTTGGGGGTCAGATGTGAAAGGTACCCAGGAAAACAAGAGTAGACTACATGATTGGCACCAACTGGTCACAAAGACATCCTAACGTATGCACAACTGGATGAGAGTAACCGACATCATGCAATGACACACGTCTCATTCCAGCCAAGAAGTATCCATCCCATATCCACAGCAGGGTCTAAGCTACGCTACATGAATATGAAGCATTAGAAGTCTCAGCTAACAATATGATGAAACTAACACCACAGCACTTTTCAACATTCCTTATTTCTTCAAAAGGATCCTATCAGTAATTTTATCATCACACAGACATGCTGAAGGTTTGTGGTGGTGGCGCATACAAAATGTTCAATGTTTCCCTCCACCAAACTACATTGAACACCTTGTATACAGTACAGTATCCATCCATCCTCTATGCCGCTAATCTTCACT
The DNA here is from genome assembly GCF_027744805.1 of Dunckerocampus dactyliophorus. NCBI lineage: Eukaryota > Metazoa > Chordata > Actinopteri > Syngnathiformes > Syngnathidae > Dunckerocampus > Dunckerocampus dactyliophorus. Next base: position 39,703,077 of record NC_072821.1, read on the forward strand.
CGGGTCGCGGGGGTATACGGGTGACAGGCGGTGTACACCCTTGGCTGGTGGCCAGCCAAGGGTAGGGCAACATGACTCACCCCAGTCGCCATTCTCCTCATATACTCCACAATGACTGGCAGAAGTAATTACACTTCTAATGGGCGCCACAAATGACACTCGGGTTGGCCAACGCGTAGCAAACCATGCACATGGGAGGCGACGAGCGGCGGCGACCAGCGACCCCCGTGAGCGACGTGTTCACATCTAGAGCGAGTTGTACAAGTCTCTTGCATTTTTGATTGGCTGTCAGATGTGGAGGGATTTTGGGGGTATCAAGGTAGATGCGAGGCGGAAAAGCGGCCGGTGTTTACTCTTGCTAATAGCGGATCTTGCTAGTATTGGAAGATGAACTTACATAAATTGAATGTAAACTTACCTGACGAGTTCTCATGCTGCTGTTTTTTTAGAAACGTCAACTAGCTCCATGAAATCTGACACCCCACGTATAGCGACTATTAGCTTCCTGTCCGCTCATTGGTCCATCAATGAAACTCTCGCTGACTGGTCCTCATCTGAAACGTTGGAACATTCTTCAACTTTCTGGGATGGCGTCGCAAGCCGGCGTGTGCATGACGACACGCACCAACACAAAACTTTCACATGCACGGTGACACGTGATAACCGCCCCAACGTGTAGGTTCCATTGAAGATGAATGGAATAGCGGCCATGTCGCCTCCCGTGTGCGGCGCCCTGTCACTACGCAATACCTACCCGGAACGCAATCAATCTTGCACATGCGCATGGACTACGTACGTCACTTCCTCCTTTAGCTAATTCTCACGGCGCTTCTGTGACGTCACGTGCTGTGGTAGTTATTTTTGAAATGTATGACCATAAATGGTCAATAACCATACTTCATATGTGTAATATGTTGGGAGATTATTTTATCAGTGACTCTTGTTAAAATACTTGGTTAGCTTGGTGATGTTTCTATGGTCTTAGGACTGAGTACGTAAAACTTAGGCAATGCACGTAGTGCAGACGTAGCCGTCATATCGGGTTACGCGTTACATCTTTAATTCAATAGAATAAAACACATTAAATATTTCATGTAAACAACCACAGGCAGAGGGCAATGATGGATACATCTAGAGGATTCAGCTCTTTCAGGGGAAATATCATCCCTCCAAACATACTGTAACTTCCTAGCTAATGCTTTTGTGTGTTACTTTTTTCAGTAGCAAAAAGGGCTTATTTATTGTCCACTTGCATCATGGATGTAAGAAAATAAAGATTGATTATGTTATTTCTCAATTTTCTATCTATCTTACGTTAACGTTTTTGGTAGTGGAGGGGGGACGTACTGTGTATTGCTTGCTGCCATACGGGTGGCGTAGATTACACATGCCGAACATGTGACTGCCGAAAAATAGGCCGACTGGATGTAGACGCGTTGTACACGTGCGAGAGCCCAGTTGAACACATTGCCTTCGGGGTACGTACTGCGCAGTGACACGCCCATAAGACTTGAAAAGTGGAAGACCGACTTACGCGCCTGCTCTTTCTTCTTCTATTCCGCCCGCGTGTTTGTTCACAGCGCCACACGTAGGTGAGCTTGTGTATTAGATGGTTTTCACTCCCGTCTGCTCACAACTATTTACAAAAAAAATCTCAGGAATGTTCCCATGTGTGCAGCATCTTAAGAGTCTCCAATGAACCTAACATGCATGCTTTTGGAATGTAGGAGGAACCCCCCCCCCACACACACACACGGGGAGAACATGCAAACTCCACAGAGATGCCAACTGATATACACATACTGTACATACTGGACATATTTCAAGAAAAAGGTGCATCTCAGCTTTGTCTTAAACGTGAGAAAGCCAATTATTAATATCAGCTTCACTCTCGCTCCCTTTTGTTATTGTCCAAAATATTTCAACTTTCGTCTGAAATCATTTGTTAATTTCTTCAGTAATATTTGATTCCCACACTATATCCTCTCATTTCCACCAAATTACATAAAAATACCATTTTGATGCGACTAAAATGACACTTTAACGTAGTCAAAGAATGCAATATCTTCTCTTGATATTTTTACTTCATTCCCATAAAATTAGCTGCTTTCTCCAAGTCCGCTGTGTCATTTGCTAACTATTTTAACTTTCATCTCGTAATTTTGTCTTGTTTCCATTCTTATAATTTACATTAATCTTGTAAGAGAAACTTAGAGAAACAAAATGTCAAAATGGGATGACGTCATATAAATTTAATCATTAAAAATAATCGTCAGAAACTAACTGTCAAAATATGATTGATGACTTGACACATCAGATGACATCATTTTTTTTACTGTGAGCAGACGGGTCTTAGAGGGCTGCGGAAGGGGAGGGGTATGGGGGAGATTCTTGGGGACTGATGTGTGTGTGTGTGTGTGTGACTCTTGAGTGTGTGGGTGTGTGCGGTATATATTATTAATAAGGTGGGCCTCGACTTCCCACGGGGAAGACAATGTGATTGAGGTTTTAAAAAACATATCTGAAGGGGGTGTTTTTTAGGTAGCTATGATCATTAGCAGGGGCCTCATGGTTCCCGTGTCAATAGCAGGGGCCCTGTGGTTCACATGAGATCGTTTTAATAGTCGCGCCATTTTTGTGGGAGACACCTCTCACTGGCTGTGGAGGGAAGGGGAGGGGGTATGTGGGGGCATTCTGGGTTTAGTGTATGGAGTCTCTCAAGCAGAAAGAATGGTGGGGGTCTCATGTTTCCTGGGGAACAGGATCTGCTTGGGGCGATGAAGAAACTTATCTGATGGGGGGTGTTTTTTAGGTAACTATGATCATTAGGTTGGGCCCCGTGGTTCACATGAGATCATTTTAATACTCGCGCCATTTTTGTAGTAGATGGGGATTTCCTGGGCGTGATCTGTGGGGGTCTCTCAAGCAAAAAGAAAGAATGGTGGGGTGCTGTCTCGGGTGTGTGAAATATATAATATCAATAGGGTGTCTCGTTTTCCCACGGGAGAAGACAATGTGCTTGTGGTTTTAAAAAACATATCTGATGGGGGTGTTTTTTAGGTAACTATAATCAATAGCGGGGGCCTCTTGGCTCCCTTGTCAATAGCGGGGGCCCATGGTTCACATGAGATCATTTTAATACAATTTTTATAGTAGATGTGGGTTTCTTTGGACTGATCTGTGGGGGTCTTTTTTAGATAACTCTAATCAATACTAGGGGCCTCATGGTTTGTATAAAAAAAGACATTGTGATTGAGGCTTTAAAAAACATATCTGGCACTTAAACATTCCTCCCCTATTGTATAAAATGGAATAAAAGACAAGTGTCGACGGTAGGTTTCCAGATCACTCGCAAAAATCAGCGAACAACGTCAAGACAGAGAGTTTGAACACAGAGCTTGGAGACGAATACAAGACATCGGACATTGACATGGGCTGTTGCATGTACGTAAGTTTCATATTGTATATAATTTCTCTAGGGTGTTTAGCCTGAAAGGTAATTTTTTTTTCTACTTACAGGAGAGCTGCATCTTCACCAATTGAAGGTACGTTTTCAAATCATGTAGCTGAAAGAAATTTCTTTTAGAAGTTTATGTTTCTCTGGATGCGTGTGCGTGCGTGCGTGTGTGTGTGTGTGTGTGTGAGTGTGTGTGCGCATGTCTCTCTACCTCTGAGAGAGAGAGAGAGAGAGAGAGAGAGAGAGCGCGAGCAAGGATGTTGATTATATAATATATATTGGGGAAAATAAAATAAATTGAGTATGTTTGATTTCCAGTGATCGATCTGACTTCACCGCCACCAGTGGCCCTAGTGTCACCGGTCCAAAACCCAATGCAGGGATTTAATGTGGACTTTATAATGCCTCAAAACCAGGCACAAGGTATACAATCGTGTGTAGGTTTAGTTTAATCCAGATTGATGTCGGGAATTAGCTCTTTATGTTTTGTGTAAATGCTGATGACTAACAAGATCCTCTCTGACACAGGATTTGCAGAGGGCGATCGCTCTACAATAGACGGGGGAGTTGGGGGACACACTTCGGGATTCGTGGAAAACACTTTAACACCGCCGGTCCAAAACCCACTGCATTTTATTGTGGGGCTTACAAGTCCAAACTCAAGTCACGGTAAGTTAAACAGATGTGTGTCGGTTTTGATGAATTCATATTTATGTCAACAATTATCTCTGTATGTACTGTGTAAATGTTGATGAATAACAGAGTCTGCTCTGTTATAGGGATTGCGCCACTGACGCCCTCAACGCTGGATGTGACAGAGGGAGAAAACGACACAGAATTCGAGGAAAACACAGCAGAGTCCGATGTGGGACAAGAAACGGGACAGGAGGCGACATCTGACGCTGGAGTCTACAACCAGGAAAGATATCATTATTTTCCAGATAGTGAAAGTGAATATGTTGACATGCAAGCTCTAAATCAGAGGGAAATAGTCTCAGACAGTGATGGAATTGAAACAGTGGATTTCAACACCTCTGTGCTAATTGTCGAACAAGTGTTCAGAAGATACATGTATGATATAGCATGTTTAAATCGCCGCATGATTGAGAATATATATAATCAACTTAGACAGAACGTTAGACGCAGGCATTCCGTCAATTCATATTCAGCTAACGCTAGACGTGCCAGTCGTGAACAAAGAACACTGCCACAAAGAGTGCATTGCAATTTGAAGACTAATTTTTGATTGGGTGATAAAGACAAATGGCTGAACCAGATCACAACAATTCCCCTGAAATTAGAGAGCATCTCCTCCACTTGATCTCTGAGATAAACCGAGAAAGATCCGAAAGCGGGGCCAATCAGGGTTCTCCCCGAAACAGTCCAATTCTGTTTCGGCATGATTCACCTGAAAGAGGGGGAGAAGTTTTTCTTCCATCCCCTGATGAGCTAATTTCCTTACTCCAAATGTACAGATAACCCTCCCCCGTTCCGCATAGCAGTGCGGAATCAGATCACAACAATTCCCCTGAAATTAGAGAGCATCTTCTCCAGTTGATCTCAGAGATCAACTGTCAAAGATCCGAAGGCGGGGCTAATCAGCCTTCTCCCCAAAATAGCCCAATTCAGGCTCGGCATGATTCTCGTGAAAGAGGGGGAGAAGTTTTTCTTCCATCCCCTGATGAGCTAATTTCCTTACTCCAAATGTACAGATACCCCTCCCCCGTTCCTTCGCCCGTATCGCAAAGCAATGTTGACTCAGGACCTTGGTCTCCATCAGACAGTCAGTGTTGTGATGCACTCAACAGTCAAATAGATGACCCGTGGTCTCCATCAGACAGTCAGTGTTGTGATGCACTCAACAGTCAAATAGATGACCCTTGGTCTCCATCAGACAGTCAGTGTTGTGATGCACTCAACATTCTGGAAAGAGGTCATCAGGTGGGGGGTGGGGGCGAGGGTGAACAGACAGAGAGCGTCATCAATCAGAGTAATGAGGGTCAATCCACATCTATGGGGATAAACAACACAAATAGTGCGGCTGTTAATGTTCCAGCACCTAGCACTAGTGATGACATGCATGTCACAAACCGTGAAAGATTTAATAATGTTGAGATTCGCTCTTTCCTTCGCTTTCCATCACCATCTGCAATTCCCAATTTTCGTGAATTTTATTTGAATGTCACAAATGGTTTTCACGATAGGATTTCAAGCATGATTCACAGAGCTGATGTCCAACCAAATGACGTTATTCAAGTTAATCTGCGTGCTGATCGTTTGCAAGACGATGTCTCAATGAGCGTGCGTTATGGAGAGGGGACAGTGTCACAGTTACAGGAACTTTTAGACAGATTAGTCCAGAGTAATATGTCTGTTTTCACCGATGGATCACTTGAGCTAATTGTCAATTTTGTGAAGGCTCCGCGGGGAGGGGGTAAGAGACGAATTGAATCATGTCTTGCGAGCGAAATTGTGAAGAAAAAAGCACGACATTTATTTGTACTCCCCAATCCTGATCAAACATGTTTTGCTGTAAATCTGGCATTACTGACAAATCCCAAGTTGACGATTATGGAGGCCATAAATGCAGGCTGTGACATCCATACCAGAGCAGGTCTGACTGCTGATACAATGGTCGCATTCGATGATGTTGTCAGATTTGAAGAGCTGTTCGCGTGTAAAATTGTTATCTTTTACCAATCGTCTGACAGAGAAAAAAACAACAACCTGGTTACATTTCAAACAGGAACACCCGAACGAGACACAGTACGGTATCTGCTTTTACACAATAATCATTTTTACGGGATAAATAATATTAAGGGATTTCTAGGTGTGAAGTTTTTCTGTAAACATTGTCACACAGGCTATCAGTGTCAATATAAGCATTTCTGTGAAAAAAGCTGCAACATCTGTTACACAGATTGTAAACAGGGTCCAATTAAAAAAAACTACTGTGCTGATTGCAATCGATTCTGTACAAATAGACGATGCTACGAACGACATCGCGAGAAAAAATGGCATCCGAAAATCAAAAAGATGGCCAGCAAGTGTCAGACCAATAAAACATGTCCTAGATGTAAATCATTGTACTACACATCTATCAGAGATCCTAAAGAGCATACTTGTGCTATCAAGATGTGCACAATTTGTAAACAACCTAAAACAACATTGTCATCTCGTAACATTGAGTTAGAGCAGACATCAGCTAATCACTCTATGATTGAAAGCGGCGAAGATAAACATGTCTGTTACATGCGTACAAAACCAATCAAATCTGAAAAAGAAATACATGAAAAAAAGATTGTATTTTTTGATTTTGAGACTTCTCAAACCACTGGAACCCATCTTCCGGTGCTTGTTGTGGCTCAGTCACTTAATGGTGAGCGCCGTGTCTGGAAGGGGCATTCATGCGCTTTAAAATTTCTTCTCCATTTCCGACAGAAAAAACATAAACAGACAACTTTCATTTCCCATTTTGGCAAAGGTTTTGATCATCATATCATCTTGAATGCTTATGTAACTCAAGGTTTGTCACCGTCTGTGATAGCACAAGGGAGTAAAATAATCCTGATCCTGGATAATGACTTTCAACTTAAATTTATTGACTCATTCTCATTTATTCCGATCCCACTCAGAGACTTTTCCAAGGCGTTGGGATGTAAGACACAGCTTAAAAAAGGCTACTTCCCACACAGATTTACCGATCTTTCAAAAAATGGCTATAGAGGAAGCTATCCACCGGCCGAGATGTACTCACCTGACGAAATGAGTCCAAAACAAAGAGAGGATTTCTTTAACTGGTATCAGACTGTCAAAGATCAAGAGTTTGACTATGATGCAGAGTTAGTATCTTACTGTGAAAACGATGTTGAAATCTTAGCAGGGGGTGCCAGCAATTTCCGTAATGAATTCATAAAAACAACCGACTGTGATCCTTTTGACAGTGTGACCATTGCTTCAGCAGCTTTGAATGTCTTTCAAACAAAATTTTTAAAACCCAATACAATCGCGATTCCCTGTCCTAATAATTACAAAACAAACAGCAAGGCTTTCTCACATGCGTCTATACAGTGGCTTGAGTATGAGGCCTTCTCACGGGGGATTTCAATAAGACATGCTTTGAACGGAGGTGAAGTTAAATTTGGGCGTTATTCAGTTGATGGATATGGAGAGTTGAATTTCTAGGCTGTTATTTTCATGGCTGTCCAAAGTGTTATATGGGAAGTGATGTTTCTCCATTGTCAAAGACTTGTTTTAGCGAGGTGTACTCTGACACTGTGAAAAGGCTGGATCGATTACAAAACGATTACAAGGTGCAAACTGTGAACTTAGAGAGGTTTCAAGAACCATTTCCTCTAGATCCCAGAGCAGCCTTATATGGAGGCCGTACGGCTGCTATCCGTCTCCGCCATGTTGTCAGCCCAGGTGAGCGTGTAAATTACATTGATTTCACATCGTTGTATCCGTTTGTAAATGCACATTTTCACTACCCATTAAGGCATCAGAAAATAATTCGAAAGGATTTTGACATCATTGAAAATTACTTTGGATTAATACACGCTAAAGTTTACCCTCCACGTCAACTGTTTTTCCCTGTACTGCCTATAAGAAACGATAAAGGGAAATTAATTTTCACACTGTGTCGATTATGTGCACTCATGAACAATCAAACTACTGACTGTACACACAATGATGAAGAACGGGCCCTCCAAGGGGTGTGGGTAACGATAGAAGTAATTGAGGCACTGCGAAAGGGGTATTTTCTGGCTGAAATTTCCAAAATATGGAACTTTGAAGAGAAATCAGATGTGCTGTTTAAAGACTATAGCTACACTTTCCTTAAACAGAAGCAAGAGGCGTCGGGGTACCCTACTGGAGTTGAAACTCTTCAGACTAAACAGGGTTACATCCGTGACTATAAAGAGAAGCAAGGTATCGATCTTGATCCGGAGAAAATTGTCTACAACCCCGCAAAAAGACAGATTGCCAAACTACTGCTAAATTCTCTCTGGGGAAAACTAGCACAAAGATCAAACCAGCTCTCAACCAGTCTGGTGAGCACACCGCAACACTTTTTTTAATTTCTCTTTTCTAGCAAGTACGACATTTCAGTTTCACTTCATAAATGACGATATTGCACTTGTTCAATGGCGCCATAATTCTAGGTGTGTCTTACCCCCAGGCGACGCAAATATTTTTCTAGCGGCGTTCACAACTTCTTATGCACGACTTGAACTTTATAAGCAATTAGATTTGCTCCAAGATCGTGTTCTGTACTGTGACACTGATTCTATCGTTTACACAAGCACCCCCTCTGATCAATATAACCCTCCACTCGGTAATTATCTCGGAGATTTGACATCAGAATTAGATCATGGAGACTACATATGCAACTGGAGCGCTGCGGGTCCCAAATCGTATGCCTATCTCACACAACAGGGTAAGGTGACTTTACGTGCTAAAGGGATTACACAAAATTATGAAAACAGTAACAAAATTAACTTTAACAGCCTCACAGATCTGGTAGAGGGATATCTCAGAGAGCCGGACAATCTGCGTGAAATCTCTACACATTACAATAAAATTACTCGCAATATGAAAGCCTTTAAACTCACTAATAAACAACGCATAATCAACTTCGCAGTTGTCTATGATAAAAGACGACTCCTTGCAGATGGAAAAACATTACCATTTGGTTATTAGTTCCAGGATGAAACGACAGCAATTTCTGAAAAGGACTGTGTAGATTTATGACGGTATGACCTGATGACTTTTCTACCCAGACCTTTTTAGAATTATATCGTTTGGTAATTCTATTGTTTTTTTTTATATTTTTTATCATGTATTCTGTGTTTTTCTTGAAGATGTATATGCACATATGCTATATCAATAAACCCTTCTTCATTTGTCTTGATGTCTGTGAATAAAATCAGTGTTCTGGTTATTGAGGTTGCCAGTTTACAGAAACAGCAGATGTGTAACATGGAAGAAGTATATTTTGATCCTCGTTTCAAACTTCCATTCACCGCTCTCCTTGTAGGGGCAAGTGGAAGTGGGAAGTCGTTCTTTGTGAAACATGTACTCCAAAATATGAAGGATACTTTTTCCAGAGTTCCCGATCGAATCATCTGGAGCTATTCATCCTCCCAACCCATGTATGATGAATTGGCTAGAGATTAAATTTATTGAAGGAATCCCTGACTCTTTGACGGATGAAATTTTTTTTCCATCGAATCAGCACAGTCTTTTAGTTGTCGATGATTGCATGGACGTGGGGGCGAATCATGATGAATTAATGAAGGCATTTACAATGTATAGACATCATCGAAAATTATCTGTAATCTTTCTAGTTCAAAACTTGTTTCATCAAGGAAAACATAGCAGAACTATTAGTTTAAACACTAATTATATGGTCCTTTTCAAATCGCCTCGTGATAAACTGCAGATTAGAATTCTGGCTCAGCAAATGTTCCCCGGACGAAGAGAATATTTTCTTCAGAGTTTTAATGACGCGACTAAAGACCCCTACTCATATTTAATCGTGGACTTAAGACCCGACTGTCCAGAACATTTCCGACTGAGAAGCGGCATACTTCCACACGAGTGGCCTGTAGTGTATCAGTATAAAAAGTGATTTAAACCATGTCAAAGCGGATTAAAAGAAACCTCCCCATTTTAAAAGCCCTGCTCAGTCTAAAACCAAAAGAGAGACAGGGTCTTCTAAGCCATGCATCGAAAGATCTCGTCCTGGCAGTCTGTGAGATAGCTTTGAATGTTTTGAAGGGGAACATCCCACTATCCTCCGAGCAGTACAGTAGGTTAAAAAAGCAGAAAAAATCATCAAACTCTTTGCTAACCGTAAAACTGCCATAAAACATAAGCGTAAGGTGTTGACACAGTCCGGTGGTTTCCTTGGGGCGTTATTAGGAGCAGCAATCCCACTCCTAACCAGTTTGTTTACCGGTGGGAGATAGACACAGACCATCGTCATGGTGTCATTTAGTAAAATGTACATGATTTCCCCCCATCAACTAGAGACTTTAACCCAGAAGAAGACGCATGCAGAAAACATCAGCGAGAAAGCTCAGCATGTTTTGGAAGAGAAAATGGAACGTCTGTTAAAACAACCTGGACCCGCATACAGCAAGTCACTACATTATAACGATCTACTTGAAAAATATCTGGCCTTCCTCAGAAAGGAGGAGAGTTGCAGTCGTGAAATACTTTTGAAACTACCTACTACACCCACAGAGAAAGCAGGTGAAGATGTAGGTGACGATGTCAAGGTTGAAGAGGAAGAACGTCCTGACAACATTGAAAAAGAGATTTTAGACAACATAGGATCACGCAATCGGAAAAATGCGGCATATATTCTACAGAAGCTTCGTAATTCAGACCTTCTAAGATGGAACCGTTCAGGCGAGATAATTGTGCAGGACAACCTCATTAAAGGGTCTCATATTTTCGATTTAATGAAAACTCGGGCAAACCGTCGATTCCACGGACGGACCGTACCTCGCGGATGGGATACATTTTTAAAAACAATTTCTGAATTAAATATTCCAATCACAACTGTTATGAACACTCACGCACATGAGCAATTACGACTTAAACCCTCCAATACCACGAGTGAACCTCGCCCTCAGATACGACGGAGTAAGAGAAAACGCGGGGGGAAAAAATCTGGGGCGGCATCACCGTTAGACAGAGATTATGACAGCCCGAATCTCGTTAATCAACTGTATACACCTACAGCGTCTGAATGGCGATTGTCTACACCGATCCCCTCCAACTGGTTAGATTTCACTCGATACAAATGAATTCATGGAGACTGTATGTTTTTTTTTTACCAATAAAAATTTATTGGGAATTATACATCGGAGTAAGAGCATTTATTCAGAACAGATATAACACTCATTAAATAGTTTTAAAGAGCATGCTTTCTGATTACAGGTTTTAGCGGTCTTCACATGTGAAATACATTAGAGAGGTATATAGTTGACTTTGTGTCAAAAAGGTATTTATGGCATGTCTTGATTGATTTATGGCACCCTGTCATAAAAGTTTATGATATGGCAATAAAACAATAAAAGTTTATGATATGGCAATAAAACAATAAACCAATTAAGCAATAAAACAATAAAACATCAAAGCGTTTTGCATACCTATGTGTCAGGAAGCAATAAAAGTTTATGGCATACCAATAAAACAATAAAAGTTTATGGCATACCAATAAAGCAATAAAACAATAAAATAATAAAACATCAAAGCATCAGGAAGCGGACATGCGGAAGTCATAAACGGACATCTGGAAGCCATAAACCATGAAAGAAGTTTCACACCTATGTGTCAGGGATCAAAGCATCAGGAAGCGGACATGCGGAAGTCATAAAACAAACAAACAATCATAAAATCATTCCCACGTGACTGTGTTTTCTTCCGGCTGCGTGTGGGGGGAAGCCCCCATTCCCATACCCCTCCTTTCCTAACGACCCCCCCTCCACCCCCAAGACATCCTCCAGCCTTATCTGGGTGTGTCTCAGCATGTGTGACTGGGGCCCCCAATACCGCCCCCTCCGGCCTGTCTGTGTGTCTCAAACATGGAGTTTTCTCATTGAAACAATAGAAATAATACTGCTAAAACATTCAACACATTGCATCCTTAGCTCACACGTCCCCATTCAAACCATTTTAAATCAGCCAATTGCAGGGACAGTCAAAACACTGATCAAAACAACAGTCAAAACACTGAAAACACTTTTTTACCACATTCCCATTGAAACAATATAAATAATACTGCTAAAACAGTCAAAACAAGAGTCAAAAGCATTGCAAACACTTTTTTACCACATTCCCATTGAAACAGTATAAATAATACTGCTAAAACAGTCAAAACAACAGTCAAAAGCATTGCAAACACTTTTTTACCATAGCCCCATTGAAACAATAGAAATACTACTAAAACAGTCAAAACATTATAACCTTAGCTCACACGTGCCCATTCCAACCATTTCAATCAGCCAATTGCAAAGAAAGTCAAAACACTGAAAACACTTTTTTACCATAGTCCCATTGAAACAATACAAATAATAATACTAAAACAGTCAAAACATTACAACCTTAGATAGCAGGCTTTCTACTATAGCTATTTTGTTAAAAATTATATTTTTTAAGAAAATGTCATGATTACCTGTCAGCCGTCCATCCACCAGCCTTGTTTCTTCAATAGCAAAGTACAAATGACACATCTCGGCCACTCCCTCCTGCATCGAGACCACTCCCCCCCAGCCAGCTGATACAATTACTGTTGAAAAATCACAGCTATCAGCTTGACCCCTTGGCGTTAAAACAGACTTTATACATGAAAGCAAATAAAGCTGATAAAGAGAGTCAGAGTCAGGAAGCTGTAAAAAACAAAACAGGAAACCTAGGGACAACTGTCTTATCACCCCTATGACAAAGTCAGAAAACTTGGCAATTGTGGATCGTTACAATAGTCTAGCCTGACACAGCGGGGGTTCGCAGACTGTTTGATCCCCATGTCTTTACCCTGTGTATGTGGGTGTGTCTGCGCATGCGCGTGTGGGTGTGTGGGTGTGTGTTTTACTCTGACCAGGGGCAATGTAGCATGTATGGACATGCCCTATTTTCTAAAAAATAAAAAAAAAATTAAAAAAAGTCGAACGTCATCAAAAACGTCAGAGGGTGGGGGGCGTGTGGGATCGGACACGGTAAATAAAACACATCTCCGGTGTTCGAGCAAGATACAACCCGTCGTAAAGCTGCGGTACACCTCACGTGTGTGCGTGGGTTTGGTGTTATAAAAAGAGACATTCAAAAACCTAAGGTCTGCAGTCTGACCTATTGACATCTGGATACACTACATCCGAGACCTCACAATCTATCATGATAAATTGCGGTGAATATACAGCATTTTTTTTATAACACCGTGTAGGCATCAAATCAAATCATACGCTATATTTGTAGATTTTGCTGTACGGGGTGAAATCCATCCACATCCAGAAAGCCGTCCTTGTAAGTACTTTGATGGCTTGGAAATATGTGAAATATGTACAATATTTTAACAATAACATTATAACTTGAAGCTGTCATCGGAGAAGAGTTGGGATGCATCAATCTGACACAATCAGATATTGGTGAGTATTGATTCACATCCAGTATGGCTCATATCACTATGATGATAATCAATTAAAAAACATGAATTGTAGATTTAATTGATGCCATGGAATGACAATTTCTTATAAAAATAGGCTTTGAAGCTGTCGGGTGGGATGAAGTAGAACAAACAAAGGGTGGAGTGTTTGACTCGCACGTTCATGAAGTGAGTGATTCAGCGCAACAGCAAAACAGAGGTATGTGTCGATTTACACTCAGTATGGAATGTATGACTACGATGATAATCATTTAAACAATTACAGATTTAAGTGCCCAGGCTGAGGATGAAGAATCATCTTCCATGGTGACAGATTGCGAATCAGCGGGGGGTGTACAGACCATAACAGGTAAGGTCAGCTGTTTATGGTAATAAACAACATGAGATATGATCATAAAAATCTTTCACAGGAAGAGTGGGCCGTCGCCACAAAGTTCAAAGTAGAAAAGGAGCGCGCGCAAGAAGGAGAAGGAGCCGAGTTCGTCGTAGGATACTCAAGAGCCTTCTTACCCACGTGGTTCACATCTTAGTTGAAGTTTGGTAATGTGAATTTGTTTGTATTTTTTTTCACAATGGACTGTAATATGGATGAGGTTTTCCCTGATATTGTACCTTATGAATTAGAGATGGCTGTAAATGATTTAAATAGAATCCCTCTTAAGCAAAATGAAAATGATCTGGGTCCTGAAACAGTAGATGGTGTTGATGATGATGATCCTTTTTGGGCTATTAGACAAATAAATGACTTTGAAGACTTTTTTAGTCCGCTTGAAAGAGCACTCGATCAGCTAAATGCACCACAACCGTACGACTGTACACGGGATGAAGCAATCGTACAAGCGGGGGGAAATCTAGCAGACCCTGAAATAGTGCACCGGACCCGTTTCAACAATGTGGAAATAAGACGCCTGTTAAATATACAACAGCCTGAACACGTGCCTGATTTTGCAACCTTGTACACCGGTGTTATGGACAATGTGAACGACTTAGCTGATAGAGCTATAGCCGCGTCAGCACCTGGAGACATTGTGCAGCTGGAGTTGGTGGGGGAGGGTGTGAGGCAACACGTGTCTGTTCAAGTGACTGGCGAATCAGATGATGTCCATGCAGCGTTTCAAAATGTGCTGGATCGCCTAGTACAATCCAATTTAGAAGTGATGGCTGATGCCGGTCTAGAGCTTGTCATGCAGGTGGTGCGTGACCATAGAGGCGGGGTCAAACGCAAGCTGGAGAAAACACTTGATTGTGAAATAATTAAAAAGAAAAAACGACATCTGTACATTCTATACAATAGAGACAATCAATTATGCTTTGCAACCCTAATAGCTCTCATGCTAGATAGCGAGCAGACGTTAGAATCAGCCAAGCAGCGGGGGAGGTGCCTACAGCAATGTGTAGGGCTGAGTGATCAGACACCCGTGGGTTTTAATGATATTCATAAATTTGAGACACTTGTGAATCGTAAAATCGTTGTGTTGTATAGACAAGAGGGCTGCAGACCTCTTTGTCATTTTGAGACAAATTTCCCCAAATCTGCCGACGCTCTGTTTCTGTATTTGGCGCAAAATCACTACTACGGTATAAAATCAACTGCTGGCTTTGCTGGACACATGTATTTCTGTCATTTCTGCTACAAAGGTTATGACAACCCCCACTCCCATCGCTGCCAATGGCATTGTTCTATCTGTACTGCCCCTGAGTGCACGCAGCAAAAGACGGTTGGGATTTACTGTCCTGACTGTCACAAAATATGCCGCACGCAATCTTGTTTTGACAGACATAAGAAGCGCAGATACGCCACCAAAAAAACAGACCCACGTTAGTACGTGTGACTTGTGGAAAAAATTTCCTGAATGCGATATGACGTACTATATCAGCACGGCTGCGAAAAAGCATATATGCCTCACTCGGAGGTGTCAGACCTGTGGTGTGCAACTTCTTCGTGGTGATGAAGACCAGCCTCACTAATGCTTCATGCAACCCTTAACGGTGGAAAAACCCTGCGATAACTTAATATTCTACGATTTTGAAACCTATGTAGATGAAGACAATAAACACGTGCCATTCCTGGTGTGTACAAAAACACTGTGTGGAGAGGTGCAGAGCTGGTACGGTCTGGATTGTGTTAAAAAATTTATCCACCATTTCAGGAGAAATAAGTTTAGAGGATCGACTTTAATAGCTCACAATGCTAGGGGGTTTGACAGTTATTTGATCCTCAATCAAATGGTGAAGATGAATCTCACACCCACCATAATCATGACAGGGAGTAAAGTTCTCTCTTTTACAGACCAAGATTACAAGCTAAGGTACATCGACTATCGTTCCTAACCACTCGTCTCAGTGCTATGCCCAAAGCCTTAGGGTTTGAAAATCAAACTAAAGGTTATTTTCCACACGGGTTCAGCTCCAAAGAGCATCTGAATTATGTTGGCCCCTACCAACCCCCCAGCGCTTATGGGGTAGAGCGCATGACCCCTGCTGAGAAGGAGGTGTTTCTCACTTGGTACGCAAAAGAATGCAAGGGTACATTTAATTTTGAGAAGGAGGCCTCGCTGTATTGCAAAAATGATGTTGACATTTTGGCCCAGGGTTGTGCTAGATTCATAGATGAATTTCTTAGCGAGACAGCTGTAGACCCGATGAGCTGCGTCACCATAGCCTGGGCTAGCATGAAAGTGTTCAGGACCAGGTTTTTAAAACCTAACACGATTGCTATACCGCCCCCCGACAATTACGCACGACAACACAAATCATACTCTCAAGCCGGCATTCAATACTTGGAGTGGGTCGCCCACAGCGAAAACATATTCATCAGACATGCATTGAACACTGGTGAAAAAAAGATTGGCGAGTACTTTGTGGATGGTTATGCCGAATCGGGTGGTGTAAAGTATGTGTGGGAGTTTTTGGGGTGTTTTTTTCACGGATGCTCTGACTGCTTTCAACCATTTGAGATTTGTCCATTAACGGGGCGTCCCTTTCAGGAGCTGCGTGACAAAACCCACAAGAAATTAGACGCATTAAAGACCAAACACGGGGTGCAACTTACAGTAATGACGGAACATGAATGGAATAACATGAAAAAGTCACATCCGCGGTTGAGGGAGTTCCTGCTTCACTACAACGCCCCAGAGCCGCTTTCACCACGTCAGGCTTTTTTTGGAGGTAGAACAAGTGCGTTTACTTTAAGGTACACAGCTGCACAAAATGAGCACGTGCTGTACGTTGATGTCACCTCTCTGTATCCTTATGTAAACAGCAACTTTGCTTACCCGTTAGGTCATCCGATTATTATCCACAAAGACTTTGATGAACCTCAAGCCTATTACGGGCTTATTAAAGCGGCAGTCATCCCTCCTAGAGGCCTTTTTTTCCAGTTTTACCACATAAAACATCCAGGGGTAAACTGGTGTTCCCGCTTTGTCGTACATGCGCCGAAATAAACAACCAGGAGGGGGCGTGTGTGCATAATGATGATGAGAGGTTGCTGACGGGGGTGTGGGTCACGGTGGAATTTAACAAAGCTCTCGAGTTAGGTTACAGGGTGGCCAAGATTATGGAGGTGTGGCATTTTGAAAGAGCGAGCAACACCATCTTTCTGGATTATATGCACACTTTTTTGAAGGGGAAGCAGGAGGCTTCGGGATACCCGCCTGATGTTGTTGATGATGAGGGCAGAGAGAAGTACATCCGCGACTATCAGATCCACCAGGGTATTCGATTAGACCCCGCCAAAATCAAATCAAACCCAGCAAAGAGACAAATGTCTAAACTCTTTCTGAATTCTCTTTGGGGGAAACTAGGCCAGAGGGATAATTTAGTTCAAACCCGACTCATCAGAGACCCGGATGAATTTTTCAAACTCATGTTCTCTGGTAAATACGAGATCAAGTACTTCTCTTTCCTCAACGATGACGTGTCAATGATACAGTATAAATACAATCAACACTACACAGCCCCCCCAGGAAAATCTTCCAACATCTTTTACGCCTGCTTCACAACTGCGTACGCCAGACTGTTAATGTACAGATACTTGGAGAAACTGCAGACACGTGTTCTTTACACTGACACTGACAGCCTCATTTACATTGTTAAAGAGGGGGAAACACCTCTCGAGTTGGGGGATTACTTGGGTGATTTGACGGATGAATTGAATGGTGACAGCATTCAGGAATTTGTAGCAGCCGGTCCTAAAAGTTACGCCTACCAAACCCGAGACAGCGGAAAAACTGTCTTGAAGGTGAAAGGTATCACGCAAACACAAGAGTGCTGTGAACGTGTCAATTTTGACAGTGTCAAAACACTGGTGGAGGGCTACATTCAATCAGACCGCGCCCATGCCAGCACGCTTGAAACACCTCAGCATAGTATCATACGTGATAAAAAGACATTTCATTTGAAAAACACAACATTTATGAAGAAGTTCAGGGTGGTGTACGACAAAAGACGCCTCCTGCCTGACGGTACAACTCTCCCGTTTGGCTACTAGCCCAAAAAATGGATACGGGGCAAGTAGATTTTGACAATCGAATACCCTGGTGGATCTGATAGTCAAAAGACGCCTCCTGCCTGACGGTACAACTCTCCCGTTTGGCTACTAGCCCAAAAAATGGATACGGGGCAAGTAGATTTTGACAATCGAATACCCTGGTGGATCTGATAGTCGCGGATGTACTTCTCTCTGCCCTCATCATCAACAACATCAGGCGGGTATCCCGAAGCCTCCTGCTACCCCTTCAAAAAAGTGTGCATATAATCCAGAAAGATGGTGTTGCTCGCTCTTTCAAAATGCCACACCTCCATAATCTTGGCCACCCTGTAACCTAACTCGAGAGCTTTGTTAAATTCCACCGTGACCCACACCCCCGTCAGCAACCTCTCATCATCATTATGCACACACGCCCCCTCCTGGTTGTTTATTTCGGCGCATGTACGACAAAGCGGGAACACCAGTTTACCCCTGGATGTTTTATGTGGTAAAACTGGAAAAAAAGGCCTCTAGGAGGGATGACTGCCGCTTTAATAAGCCCGTAATAGGCTTGAGGTTCATCAAAGTCTTTGTGGATAATAATCGGATGACCTAACGGGTAAGCAAAGTTGCTGTTTACATAAGGATACAGAGAGGTGACATCAACGTACAGCACGTGCTCATTTTGTGCAGCTGTGTACCTTAAAGTAAACGCACTTGTTCTACCTCCAAAAAAAGCCTGACGTGGTGAAAGCGGCTCTGGGGCGTTGTAGTGAAGCAGGAACTCCCTCAACCGCGGATGTGACTTTTTCATGTTATTCCATTCATGTTCCGTCATTACTGTAAGTTGCACCCCGTGTTTGGTCTTTAATGCGTCTAATTTCTTGTGGGTTTTGTCACGCAGCTCCTGAAAGGGACGCCCCGTTAATGGACAAATCTCAAATGGTTGAAAGCAGTCAGAGCATCCGTGAAAAAAACACCCCAAAATCTCCCACACATACTTTACACCACCCGATTCGGCATAACCATCCACAAAGTACTCGCCAATCTTTTTTTCACCAGTGTTCAATGCATGTCTGATGAATATGTTTTCGCTGTGGGCGACCCACTCCAAGTATTGAATGCCGGCTTGAGAGTATGATTTGTGTTGTCGTGCGTAATTGTCGGGGGGCGGTATAGCAATCGTGTTAGGTTTTAAAAACCTGGTCCTGAACACTTTCATGCTAGCCCAGGCTATGGTGACGCAGCTCATCGGGTCTACAGCTGTCTCGCTAAGAAATTCATCTATGAATCTAGCACAACCCTGGGCCAAAATGTCAACATCATTTTTGCAATACAGCGAGGCCTCCTTCTCAAAATTAAATGTACCCTTGCATTCTTTTGCGTACCAAGTGAGAAACACCTCCTTCTCAGCAGGGGTCATGCGCTCTACCCCATAAGCGCTGGGGGGTTGGTAGGGGCCAACATAATTCAGATGCTCTTTGGAGCTGAACCCGTGTGGAAAATAACCTTTAGTTTGATTTTCAAACCCTAAGGCTTTGGGCATAGCACTGAGACGAGTGGTTAGGAACGATAGTCGATGTACCTTAGCTTGTAATCTTGGTCTGTAAAAGAGAGAACTTTACTCCCTGTCATGATTATGGTGGGTGTGAGATTCATCTTCACCATTTGATTGAGGATCAAATAACTGTCAAACCCCCTAGCATTGTGAGCTATTAAAGTCGATCCTCTAAACTTATTTCACCTGAAATGGTGGATAAATTTTTTAACACAATCCAGACCGTACCAGCTCTGCACCTCTCCACACAGTGTTTTTGTACACACCAGGAATGGCACGTGTTTATTGTCTTCATCTACATAGGTTTCAAAATCGTAGAATATTAAGTTATCGCAGGGTTTTTCCACCGTTAAGGGTTGCATGAAGCATTAGTGAGGCTGGTCTTCATCACCACGAAGAAGTTGCACACCACAGGTCTGACACCTCCGAGTGAGGCATATATGCTTTTTCGCAGCCGTGCTGATATAGTACGTCATATCGCATTCAGGAAATTTTTTCCACAAGTCACACGTACTAACGTGGGTCTGTTTTTTTGGTGGCGTATCTGCGCTTCTTATGTCTGTCAAAACAAGATTGCGTGCGGCATATTTTGTGACAGTCAGGACAGTAAACCCCAACCGTCTTTTGCTGCGTGCACTCAGGGGCAGTACAGATAGAACAATGCCATTGGCAGCGATGGGAGTGGGGGTTGTCATAACCTTTGTAGCAGAAATGACAGAAATACATGTGTCCAGCAAAGCCAGCAGTTGATTTTATACCGTAGTAGTGATTTTGCGCCAAATACAGAAACAGAGCGTCGGCAGATTTGGGGAAATTTGTCTCAAAATGACAAAGAGGTCTGCAGCCCTCTTGTCTATACAACACAACGATTTTACGATTCACAAGTGTCTCAAATTTATGAATATCATTAAAACCCACGGGTGTCTGATCACTCAGCCCTAAACATTGCTGTAGGCACCTCCCCCGCTGCTTGGCTGATTCTAACGTCTGCTCGCTATCTAGCATGAGAGCTATTAGGGTTGCAAAGCATAATTGATTGTCTCTATTGTATAGAATGTACAGATGTCGTTTTTTCTTTTTAATTATTTCACAATCAAGTGTTTTCTCCAGCTTGCGTTTGACCCCGCCTCTATGGTCACGCAAGCTCTAGACCGGCATCAGCCATCACTTCTAAATTGGATTGTACTAGGCGATCCAGCACATTTTGAAACGCTGCATGGACATCATCTGATTCGCCAGTCACTTGAACAGACACGTGTTGCCTCACACCCTCCCCCACCAACTCCAGCTGCACAATGTCTCCAGGTGCTGACGCGGCTATAGCTCTATCAGCTAAGTCGTTCACATTGTCCATAACACCGGTGTACAAGGTTGCAAAATCAGGCACGTGTTCAGGCTGTTGTATATTTAACAGGCGTCTTATTTCCACATTGTTGAAACGGGTCCGGTGCACTATTTCAGGGTCTGCTAGATTTCCCCCCGCTTGTACGATTGCTTCATCCCGTGTACAGTCGTACGGTTGTGGTGCATTTAGCTGATCGAGTGCTCTTTCAAGCGGACTAAAAAAGTCTTCAAAGTCATTTATTTGTCTAATAGCCCAAAAAGGATCATCATCATCAACACCATCTACTGTTTCAGGACCCAGATCATTTTCATTTTGCTTAAGAGGGATTCTATTTAAATCATTTACAGCCATCTCTAATTCATAAGGTACAATATCAGGGAAAACCTCATCCATATTACAGTCCATTGTGAAAAAAAATACAAACAAATTCACATTACCAAACTTCAACTAAGATGTGAACCACGTGGGTAAGAAGGCTCTTGAGTATCCTACGACGAACTCGGCTCCTTCTCCTTCTTGCGCGCGCTCCTTTTCTACTTTGAACTTTGTGGCGACGGCCCACTCTTCCTGTGAAAGATTTTTATGATCATATCTCATGTTGTTTATTACCATAAACAGCTGACCTTACCTGTTATGGTCTGTACACCCCCCGCTGATTCGCAATCTGTCACCATGGAAGATGATTCTTCATCCTCAGCCTGGGCACTTAAATCTGTAATTGTTTAAATGATTATCATCGTAGTCATACATTCCATACTGAGTGTAAATCGACACATACCTCTGTTTTGCTGTTGCGCTGAATCACTCACTTCATGAACGTGCGAGTCAAACACTCCACCCTTTGTTTGTTCTACTTCATCCCACCCGACAGCTTCAAAGCCTATTTTTATAAGAAATTGTCATTCCATGGCATCAATTAAATCTACAATTCATGTTTTTTAATTGATTATCATCATAGTGATATGAGCCATACTGGATGTGAATCAATACTCACCAATATCTGATTGTGTCAGATTGATGCATCCCAACTCTTCTCCGATGACAGCTTCAAGTTATAATGTTATTGTTAAAATATTGTACATATTTCACATATTTCCAAGCCATCAAAGTACTTACAAGGACGGCTTTCTGGATGTGGATGGATTTCACCCCGTACAGCAAAATCTACAAATATAGCGTATGATTTGATTTGATGCCTACACGGTGTTATAAAAAAAATGCTGTATATTCACCGCAATTTATCATGATAGATTGTGAGGTCTCGGATGTAGTGTATCCAGATGTCAATAGGTCAGACTGCAGACCTTAGGTTTTTGAATGTCTCTTTTTATAACACCAAACCCACGCACACACGTGAGGTGTACCGCAGCTTTACGACGGGTTGTATCTTGCTCGAACACCGGAGATGTGTTTTATTTACCGTGTCCGATCCCACACGCCCCCCACCCTCTGACGTTTTTGATGACGTTCGACTTTTTTTAATTTTTTTTTAATTTTTTAGAAAATAGGGCATGTCCATACATGCTACATTGCCCCTGGTCAGAGTAAAACACACACCCACACACCCACACGCGCATGCGCAGACACACCCACATACACAGGGTAAAGACATGGGGATCAAACAGTCTGCGAACCCCCGCTGTGTCAGGCTAGACTATTGTAACGATCCACAATTGCCAAGTTTTCTGACTTTGTCATAGGGGTGATAAGACAGTTGTCCCTAGGTTTCCTGTTTTGTTTTTTACAGCTTCCTGACTCTGACTCTCTTTATCAGCTTTATTTGCTTTCATGTATAAAGTCTGTTTTAACGCCAAGGGGTCAAGCTGATAGCTGTGATTTTTCAACAGTAATTGTATCAGCTGGCTGGGGGGGAGTGGTCTCGATGCAGGAGGGAGTGGCCGAGATGTGTCATTTGTACTTTGCTATTGAAGAAACAAGGCTGGTGGATGGACGGCTGACAGGTAATCATGACATTTTCTTAAAAAATATAATTTTTAACAAAATAGCTATAGTAGAAAGCCTGCTATCTAAGGTTGTAATGTTTTGACTGTTTTAGTATTATTATTTGTATTGTTTCAATGGGACTATGGTAAAAAAGTATTTTCAGTGTTTTGACTTTCTTTGCAATTGGCTGATTGAAATGGTTGGAATGGGCACGTGTGAGCTAAGGTTATAATGTTTTGACTGTTTTAGTAGTATTTCTATTGTTTCAATGGGGCTATGGTAAAAAAGTGTTTGCAATGCTTTTGACTGTTGTTTTGACTGTTTTAGCAGTATTATTTATACTGTTTCAATGGGAATGTGGTAAAAAAGTGTTTGCAATGCTTTTGACTCTTGTTTTGACTGTTTTAGCAGTATTATTTATATTGTTTCAATGGGAATGTGGTAAAAAAGTGTTTTCAGTGTTTTGACTGTTGTTTTGATCAGTGTTTTGACTGTCCCTGCAATTGGCTGATTTAAAATGGTTTGAATGGGGACGTGTGAGCTAAGGATGCAATGTGTTGAATGTTTTAGCAGTATTATTTCTATTGTTTCAATGAGAAAACTCCATGTTTGAGACACACAGACAGGCCGGAGGGGGCGGTATTGGGGGCCCCAGTCACACATGCTGAGACACACCCAGATAAGGCTGGAGGATGTCTTGGGGGTGGTGGGGGTGGAGGGGGGGTCGTTAGGAAAGGAGGGGTATGGGAATGGGGGCTTCCCCCCACACGCAGCCGGAAGAAAACACAGTCACGTGGGAATGATTTTATGATTGTTTGTTTGTTTTATGACTTCCGCATGTCCGCTTCCTGATGCTTTGATGTTTTATTATTTTATTGTTTTATTGCTTTATTGGTATGCCATAAACTTTTATTGTTTTATTGGTATGCCATAAACTTTTATTGCTTCCTGACACATAGGTATGCAAAACGCTTTGATGTTTTATTGTTTTATTGCTTAATTGGTTTATTGTTTTATTGCCATATCATAAACTTTTATTGTTTTATTGCCATATCATAAACTTTTATGACAGGGTGCCATAAATCAATCAAGACATGCCATAAATACCTTTTTGACACAAAGTCAACTATATACCTCTCTTACATTTAACATTTTTCTTGACAAACTTGGTGACAAGAGCATCATTCTTTTTTAAATTATCAGAATACAGCCTCATTACTTCTTGAAAAGAGAGTCCTTTAAAGCGTTGACAGAGGAAAAAAATAACATGGGCGCCACAAGTCGAAGAGTTGTCATCTTGTACTTGGAGTTTGTTGTAGCGTATTTCATGAGAATTTCTAGTGAGGAATGTTGTAAAGCTTTCAGGATAGAATATAAAATCCTGTTCGTGGCCATAGCTGTCGAAGAAGCATGATTTGTCTTGTTCAGCTTCAATAATCATCCCCACCCAGTGTTCACCCTCACGGGTTTGGTCATGGGTGTTAACGACGAGATAGCACGGTCGTTTATCAATCTTAGTTGGCAGTAAATCACTAGGCCAAACCCCTCCAAACGAGTCGCCCAAGATCGGTCTCAGGATAGAATCTATTTGATGGTTGTTAATTTCTCCAGTTTTAGTAGTCGATCAGAACCTGACGCTTCGAGTTTATCTCTATGACACTGTCGTGACAAGCGTACACAATCAATGTCATAGTTCTCGGTAACGCCATTCTAAATCTTAAATCCAAACGGCATGTTCCATGTAGCGCAGGAGAGAGAGCTTCAGCGTCCATTTCATCGTCTCTTGACAGATTGAACAGAAACAGTGAGTAACCATTTTCAAAGTTTTCGTGGTCAATGCTCAGGGGAGCGTCTCTGAGGTGTCTGTTTGTTCCCAGATAGAGATTGTAAAATTCGCGAACACTCTGATGTGTATTAAAGTTGGGTTGGTAAGGTTTCGCCGGGATAAAGCGTGAATTTACACTGAGAGAGAGGTATTCAAGATTTGCATGTTGGAACTTAAATGGGTTCAGCTCCCTTGCTCCGACAAATGCTCTGTGGTCGACAATTCCGACGACTATATATTTTGGAAGTCTACCCAGATACAAGTTGTCCTGTGAACATACACGTGACTGCGCTGGAATGCTAAAATTTTTAACAACTTATCGGGTAAATTGCGTTGGATTTCATTAAAGCGGCTGAATGTCCTAGCATGACATCCGGCGAGACTTGCACCTTTTTCACAAAAATGCTAGCACTCAGAATGTTTAAATTGAACTCGTCAGCTGCAGCGGACATCAGTGTAAAAGCACTTTTAGCCTTTACAAGTTTCAATCGCACATCCACATTGTTTAGCAGGAGTCTTTCGGGAAAAAAAATGTCACTGTGCAGGGGACCAATTAACTCAAATGGTCGCAAACCACGAGTGAAGCTTGTACGCTTGATAAGGCCTTTGTTGGGGCCACCAGGTGTCGTGTCAATTGAATCTAAATCATCGCCATCGTCTTTGTACCACAGACCTGCTGAAAACTGACTCTCCAATGTTTGTCGTGAAAAGTTGAGGAGGGGGTAAGGATGAGTTGCGGACGAAGAGCTAATGAGAACTTCGTTCAGACTGACATCTACCTGTGAAAATATAGTATTTAGAGGGTGCTGTATTATTCCACAGTTATCAGCATTTCGAGATTAGTCCCATCGACGTTTGTAATCTTGAGGCGTAAATAGAGTAGTGTTGAGTTTAGATCTAGATAGAAACTCCCGTTTCCAGGTATCAGGAAATCTAACACTTCTTGATCAGCAATAGAGTTCAAAGGATGGATCTCTACATAACTGGTCTGATCTATAGATAGCTGTGTCATCGGAGGAGCAAAGAGGTCGAGCTCTGATTTGGTGCACTCTGACGAGAGGTGATGTGTAAGGGACATGGTTAAAATATATCCCCTCCGCCTCGTTGACTTTTAACTTTCCGGTGTATTTTCGATGAGGTTTTACGTTTCTTTTTTGGTATAGCGTGTGAGAATGCTGCTAGAGCTCTTTTTCCTCTTCCACGTGCTATTCGTAGTAGTCCCGAACCGTCCTGAGTTTCATCACGTCGACGATTGGCAATATGGCTGGTTACAGCTCTAACAACATCAGATGCTATCCCTCCCTACTTACGTCACTTCCTGTTGTACGGAAAGGACGCTCACGGAAAAGCTCCGTCCACTATTACCGGAGTTTTAAACTTTTGCGACCTTGGTGAATACAGTTCGTGATCACAACTTGTGATTACAACTCTGCAAGTGAGTGCTGAGACTTCTGCCTCAACTTGGACCCGCGAGTGGACTAAACTCACCAAAAGAGACAATCAGGTGGAGCCGACAGCCGTTACAAGCAAGCTATCATGCTAGCCGCGGTTTGAAGCCTGATTTCAATAACAGGATAACATTTGGAGTTTTCCTGTGTAGCTTTTTCGGCCCACGAGGACTGGTGGGACTTTGGTGAGATACTGGTGAGAGATAAACTCGCCGTTATAACGAAGATTATTCACCGAAGGCATTGCACCACAAGTCAACGGCTAACTGACGGCGTTACCTAGCAACAGTAACAATGTCAAAGGCTCGAGGGAGAAGAAGCGCAACAAGCGGTGGCTCTAGTAGTTCTGGTCGAAGTACTCCAGATTCAGTCATATATACGGATGTCGAACAGATTCCTGAGACAACTGGAGGTGCTCACCTATTACCACAACCGCCGCCGAGACCTTACAAGGATGACACAGTTAACCAGTTGACACACCTGAGTGGAAATATAGACAAAGCAACAGCGACAGCCTTGCAGAAGGTTAAACACCGCGCAAACAAGCAAGAAAGAAGTTCAATGGAAAAGAGTGAGTATACTATGGCGAAAACCATGGAGGATTATGGAAAACAGATGCAGCAACTTGTGGAGAATTCCAACTCCCTGCATCAACTAATTTACAGTTTGATAGAGACTACCAACGCCATACAAAGAGAAATGCAAGGTCTGAGAGTGGAGAATAAAAAATTACAGGAAAGTTATGATGCACTGGGAGCCACTCTCAAAAAAGAACGTGAAGAAAAGGATAAAATCATTGAGAAGCTGAAAAACACCATAGATGATATGGATCAGAACACACGAATGAATGACGTGGTCGTGACGGGACTTCGAATTAAACCAAGGTCCTATGCCAGAGCAGTGGCGAATACTGAAGAACCAGACGAAAGGGATGTCGCCTCAACAGAGCAACAAGTTGTTGATTTTTTGCAATCGAAGGAGGTGGATGTAGACATCCAATCTATTGATACTTGCATCCCACTGTATGGGAGGAACCGCACTACACCCGTCATCATCGTCAAATTCACCAACAGGAAATACAAGGTTGCCCTGCTGAAACAGGGAAAGAAGCTGAAAGGAACAAATGTCTACATGAATGACCACCTGACCAAGCGCAACGCTGAGATTGCGAAGAAAGCACGTGATCTGAGGAAGCAAGGAAAGATCCAAGGAACATGGAGTGCAAACTGCAAAATCTTTATCAAAGCAAATGGAGGACCAGAGGCCAGAGTTCTTGCTGTCAAAGACATCAAGGACCTAGAAAGATATTGAGGTCTCCCAACATGGAGGAAAACAGCTTTAATATGCTACAAGAAGATCTACAATTGGACACTTTTCACTTTACAGATCACAAACAATTGGATATGGAAAAAGACATTGATCCAGACTCAAATTTTTTCTCTCACATTACAAACGACTGCCGTTATTATACGGAGGAGCAATACAACAACAGTTTCATCAACGACGACAAGTTATCCATCATACACATAAACAGCAGAAGCTTGAACGCAAACTTTACTAATATTAAACAATATTTGAATCAATTCAAAGAACCTTTCAAAGTTATAGCAATCTCAGAAACTTGGATCAATGCTAACTAAGGAATGGACTTCGAGCTGGAAGGATATGAAATGACGTGTGCAAACAGGAACAATGCAAATGGAGGAGGTGTGGCCTTATACGTGGACAAACATTTGAACTACAAAATGGTAAAGAATATGTCATTTGTCATTGATAACATTTTAGAATGTATAACAATTGAAATCTGTAAAGAAAAAAGCAAAAATGTGTTAATAAGTTGTGTGTACAGAACTCCAAAGTCAAAAATTGGAATGTTTGAGGATTGGATTAAGACAACGTTTACAGACATAGGTCAGAAAACTATTTTCATATGTGGAGACTTCAATATTGACCTCTTGAACTCACACAAGTGCAAGGAAACAGATGACTTTATAGATACAATGTATAGCTTGAGTTTATATCCTAAAATCATTAGACCAAGTAGAATAACAGACCACTGTGCCACCCTCATCGATAATATATTCACCAATGACTTTGATAACAACACCATCAGTGGCCTGCTAATTAGTGACATCAGTGATCATCTTCCAGTGTTTACAATCTACAATGAACATTATAAGAAAAAACAGGCGGAGGCAAAAAAGACTTTTCAAAGATTGCGTACAGAGGACAACATCCGTGCCTTCAAGATAGGTCTAGAAGAACAAAGTTGGGAGAGTGTCTACAGTGCAACAGATGTGGACGAGGCATATGACAGCTTCCTTGGTACTTATATGGAGCTCTACGATAAGAACTGTCCCTGGCAAGAAAAGCCCAAGAAGCAAAAGAAAAACCAGCAGCCATGGATGACAAAAGGACTAAAAAACGCCTGTAAGAAGAAGAACACATTATACAGGACATTTATCATACAACAGACTAAAGAAGCAGAACAAAAGTATAAGACATACAAAAACAAGTTGACAACTATCTTGAGAGTGTGTAAGAGGGAATATTATAGTCACGTACTAAATAATAACAAAAATAACATGAGAGCAACTTGGGGCATCTTAAATAGTATTATAAAGAACAACGTTAAGAAAGCAGACTATCCTCCCTATTTCATGGTTGGAAACACTTACAGGAATGACATGAATGCGGTAGCTGAAATGTTTAATGAATATTTTGTAAATATTGGACAAAAACTGGAAGAGGAAATTCCAAAACAAGACACAATTGATGAAGGGATTGATATTATCGATAGGAATCTTAATTCTATGTTTCTCACTGCTGTAACCAAAAAGGAGATCACTGACATTGTTAACCATTTTAAGGCAAAAACATCAACTGATTGTCATGGAATCGAAATGGAAACAATTAAAAGGGTCATCAATGAGATCGCAGACCCGTTAACATATATTAGTAACTTATCATTTCAGACTGGAATATTTCCAAGCAAAATGAAAACAGCCAAGGTGGTTCCAATTTTCAAAAAAGGAGACAAACACCAATTTACAAATTATCGACCAGTTTCCTTGTTACCACAATTCTCGAAAATTGTGGAGAAGCTATTTAATAATAGGTTGGACAAATTTATTAATAAGAATGAATTATTGGCAAGTAGTCAATATGGTTACAGAGCCAACATTTCAACTTCTATGGCACTGATGGAAATCACGGAGGAAATCACTACTGCCATAGACAACAGAAGATGCGCAGCTGCAGTATTCATGGATCTGACAAAAGCCTTCGATACAATTAATCACACTATTTTAATTTCAAAATTAGAAAGGTACGGAATTAGAGGTTTAGTCTTAAATTGGGTTAAAAGCTACCTAGCAAAGAGGAAACAATTTGTAAAGCTAGGAGAATATACATCTGGGAGTCTACACAATACGTGTGGAGTACCACAGGGGTCCATACTGGGACCAAAACTGTTTAACTTGTACATTAACGACATTTGCAAAGTAACTAACAACTTAAAATTGGTCTTATTCGCCGATGATACCACCGCTTTCTGTTCTGGTGAAAGCACACAAGAACTCATTAAAAAGGTCAAGGATGAAATGGTCATATTAAAGTCATGGTTTGACAAGAATAGATTATCTCTGAATTTAAGTAAAACTAAAATAATGCTATTTGGTAATAGTAGAAAGGACACGTACGACCAAATACAAATTAATGGAACGGATATTGAAAAAGTGGAAGAATATAAATTCCTTGGGGTTATAATAGATGAAAAAATGAGTTGGAAATCTCATATTAAATATATACAACAAAAGGTGGCGAGAAATATCTCTATATTGAATAAAGCAAAATATCTTCTTGATCAAAAATCACTCCACACTCTGTACTGTTCCTTAGTATTTCCATATCTAACGTATTGTGTGGAGATATGGGGAAATAACTACAAAAGTAATCTTCACTCACTCACTGTACTGCAAAAAAGATCTGTGAGGATAATTCATAATGCCAAGTATAGAGAACATACAAACCCTTTATTTTTAAAATCACAGATATTAAAATTCGCAGATTTAGTACACTTTCAAACCGCTAGAATAATGTATAAAGTTAATAATAACTCGTTACCCAAAAATCTAATCAAGTATTTCTCAATCAGAGAGGAGAAATATGATCTTAGAGGAAAATTAAACCTAAAACATTTATATGCGAGAACAACGCTGAAAACCCATAGCATTTCCGTGTGTGGAATTAAATTATGGAACGGATTGAGTAAAGAACTCAAACAATGTACAGAGATGAGCAAATTCAAAAAACAATACAAGCAGTTGATGTTTGCCAAATACAAGGCAGAAGAGTCTTGATTGTTCTGTCAGGTTTGTTATTTTATTTTATTTATTTATTTTTTTATTTTCTATTTTATTTTATTTTATTTTATTTTTTATTTATTTAATTAAATTTTATTTGTTATTTATTTATTTATATTTATTTATTTATTTATTTATTTTTATAATTTTCTTTGTTGTGTTTAAAAAAAAAAAAAAAAAAAAGCTTTGTTCTTATTTATTTATTTATTTATTTAGTATTGTCATCATTATTATCATTATTATGAATGTTCTCTCTTTTTTGGGGGGGAGGGTTATCTCACCGTTATCTATTATGTGTTATCCTGACTATCACTGAAAACATGACATGGAATCCAGGAAGTGAACTACATGTACTGTACTAGATGTAGAATAGATGAGGGGTAGGATTAAATAAGCTTTGCTTCTTCCTACTCCTTTTGGACATGTGGAACTGTCAAAAAATGATTCACGAGATGTATTCCATTGTAACCTTCATGTTCAAATAAACTAAACCAAACCAAACCAAAACAAACCTCTCACAGCAGATTTCAAATGCGGCCTGGCAATATTAGCTCCACGTTTAAGAAGAGGCAAGACGAATCTGAATGCCCTACTCAGCATAGAACCAAATCCCCTGCCGTAAAGAACCGGGGCACCAACGAATCCGTTGAGTGATCCGCCTCCAGCCTGATTCACATAATAATCCACAAATCTTTGCGAATTCATTCTGCGTTATTCTATTGAATTCAGATCAAGATCTTTGATACCGGTCTAAAGTTTAGTTTGCAGATGGTCTTCCCGTATGTGAATCGAATCGGGGTATTTAAATCTGTTTTTAATTCAATCTGGATATCCTGTATGCGCTGTTTATTGACAGGAACGTAGTGTAAGCGGTTGTAGGAGAAAGTGATCAGATCACCGTAAGATCCTTCCTTTTTAACAATTCTTAGAAGGGGAACAACATAGTCTCCGATATGTTGTGCTTCCACAATATTGGTATAGACGAAAAAATTATATTGACCGCCGTTAATATCGCAGGGATATTTACTCACGGGATTTCCTTCTGTTTTAATCCATTGACCGGGTTCAAAACCCAGCATGTAGGACAGCGGCGCCTCGAACTTGATAGAATATTTAGCACTCCCTAATATATAAATTCTTCTGTTTATAGAATTGTAATGAAAAATTAGATCAATGTTTACTGACTTAAATAAAGCATTTATCTCCCTCAGTATTAGATCAATACTGTCATAATGTCCCCTAGGAATTTTCATATACATTGGAGGGTTCGCTGGCTTCGAATGATCCAATAATTCATAACCATTCTCACCCCCACGTATATTATTCCATGTATGACAATACATAATTTCAGCTAAAGCGACCTCGTAAGCTCCATCCAGCTCTATAGGTTATGACAATGTTGTCATATAGTTCGAGCTGGTATTGCTCGGGAAAATGTCATTACAGGCATTCGACGGTAGTGTCACGTAGAAAGAGTCTCGTCCTGTCATTGTGCTGTTTCCTGGTCTTTCTTGTTTCTCTTCTTCCTGAGCTCAACGACCTCTTTAGCAGCTAGCCAAGAGTCGAACTGACGAGGCCATCCTTGCCACCGGACTAAAACCATCTTCTGACCATTTTTAATTTTCCAGTCTAAAATTTCTTCTATGCGGAAAAGAGTGTCAGAACCAATTATCACTTTCTGCAGTTCTGGTTCATAGAATGTTCCATTCAGAATTTCACCTCTTATATCCCTTAATTTATAAACAGGAGGGACTCTGGGGATACGTTCGTTCACGATAAAATATTCATCGGTGAATGACTGTTCATGCATTTTATCAAATATCCCACGGTATTTTGAAATCCATACAACGTCTCCTTCTTTGAATTTAAATACGAGTGGCTTAGCGGTCAGAGATAGTGTCCCATATAAATTTTCAAACACTTGCGAGGTCTTGCTAGGCGTTACCTCCACCGGTTTCATTTTTATACCGCTATGATAACTATTGTTATCGCTATTGAGTAAATCCTGAATTACGTCTATATACCTACGAGTGTTTTTTGCGGTGAAGTAGCGCCACATTTTTCCCTTCAACGTGCGATGAAATCTTTCCACCACTGATGCTTTCAGTTCACTTCCTGTTGCAAAGTGTTGAATGTTGTATTTCCTCATTAGTTTTTCAAAGACTCGATTAAAAAATTCTTTCCCTGAATCCGTTTGAATTTTAGCCGGAATACCACTCTGGTCTAAAATTGAAGCAAAAGCCTTTGCAACTTCAAAGGCTGTCTTGTTTTTCAGTTGTCTTTGACAGCCTTTTGAAGCCTTCAACCCCACCATAAGATCCAGCTCTTGCAGGATCATAATATATACTCTTCAGCATGCATTCTGTCTTCTTTGAAGTCATGTCTACTAGTGAACAGAAAAGATCATACGACAATGTTTTGACTTCGACTTTATTGATTACCACACATGATTAGTGAATACACAGTTAGTGATTACAATACATGTTTTATATTAAATAAAAAAAACAACATTTTTTTTTTCAAAATTAAAGCGTGTAAAGCATGTAATACATTTAGCAACTGATCAACATCAACTTTATCTCCATTCTTCAGTTTACACACCGCTACATCGACTACATAGGTATACAAGACGTGCATGAGACTAGAGTTGAGACTACACATAGAAATATTCCCGATAATCCCTTGTAATGTTGCTTCAAAACCATCGCTGTTTAAGTCTGACCCGAGATACACCAGATTCTCCCAGTGGTCTAAAAGACCCTTATCCCTTACAATGGCCATCACTCTTTCAAAACGCTCCAAGTCTTTTGTATCGACTTCCCCGCTTGCCAGATATAACGATGCATCATTTATCCGATTAGCAATTGCATGTTTTAAAAGAAAACTGTCAACTGGATTAGGGGGTGGTTTAAAATAATAATTTCCCATTTTGATGAATTAAGGATTCCAGAAACCGAGGAAACGCTGCAGCAGATCTTCCCTATCTGTGTCGTCTTCTATGTAGGAGCGCCTGATCTCTGCAACTTTCTCCAGAATGTTTTCTTCAGGCTTCAGATCGTAAAGAAAAGCCTCCGCTGCTCCTTCCACTCTAGCATCCAGTATGTCTAACCCAAGTAATTCCAGTGTATACTTGAGAGCTGGAAGAAATTCCCATGTCATCAGATTCTCTGTTAACAGTTTAAAGTTAGTGTTGAAATATCCAGGTTCTGGGGGGTAAAGACAGGGATGCTGACATTGAGAAGGGTGATCGACTTCACAGCCGTAACAGTCTTTTTTTATCTGCTCCTGCACCACCACTTGCACGGCGCTAGCCACGCACGCCTTTACAGTGTCTAGAAATCCGCCACTCACCGCTATCGGAGACTGAGGCGCGGGTGAGTCTGGAGGCGTCAGGACCGCGTTGTGTGCTCCTACGGTGTAGACTGGAGCAGGCGCTGCCTCTTCCCCGCTGTCATTATCCCCCCAGTATGGACAGTAGGATGGAGGTCCACATGGTAGCTCCCCATGGCTTTGTCCATTGTCGAGGGATTGGGAAAAACAACCGACTGTATACATCGGTGAGCCTTCTGGCACCCCTCGTTCAGTCACCTTGTGTGGAGAACCAGGGCCGGCTATGGATCCTCCAGTGATCCGACCAGGGGTGAGCGCTATGTCCCCCTTCACCATGCACGCGTAGGGATCGGTCTGGTACTCTTGCGCTTCACACTTCGTGACAAGGGTCGAATCATTCTCATGATAGCGGTAGAAAAGTGGCCTATACATCTCAGCGTGTCCTGAAGATGTCTGACAAATGTTTGACAGCCAGTTGAGAAGCTCTTCATCCCGGATTTCATTGCTGCTGCAGCTGGTGCTGCTGCTGCTGACGTTGTTTCCAGCAAGAGAGGTCAGAGCGTTGTCTGAGGAAAAATCAGCCATGATGAAGTAAAGTACTTTCTCTATTCCCACTTCTTCTGTATTTATATTTTAAAACGAGTGGGTGTGTCTGGTAGGCCGGTCTGAGAGGCGTGTCTTGTAGATGGAGGGCCTAGTGGGAGGCGGGTCTGGTAGGAGGGTTCAGGTGGGAGGGGTCTGAGAGGCAGGGACTGGGAGGTCTTTGTAGAAGGCGGAGACCCGCATGCGTGATTACGCGGAATCAGTCTCCAATTCAGAAACATAGCCTCTCCCGGCCAATCCATCAGCCTCCAGTTCTCTGTCAAAAACGGGGTTCAGATTTATCCGCCTTTTAACACTAGTCAGCCTCTGTCTTCCAACAGCGCCTACAGCTCGAGTGGTTAACCTCTTCTCCAGCAGGTCATGCCTCCGCTTCACACTATCTTGAGTGAAAAACAAACTCATTTCTTTCAAGAGATCGCCCGGCTTTGGGAAGTCTTCGACCTTGAACGCCAGGTGAATTGGGAAATGCCGCTCTTTCTCCATAACAGTTCTTGGTCAGACACTATTACCATCAGAGGAGCCATATCTCACCAGTAGCCAGATGTGTGATCTCGAACAATCGACGAAAAAAGATCCCTCCCCTTCACGCAGCAGCAAATCCGTTCTCACCGCTACACTTGGCGGCATTCTCGTAAATCCTACTTTCCCTTCGTCGTGCACATGCTGCATGTAATCGATGAAATCTTGAATGGAGCTCTTCAGTTTTTCAAATTCAGTAGAATAAATTCTCAGCTGCGTAACCTCTGGTTCCATATATTCATGACTGTATATATCCGCAAAGGGAACTACTCCCATACCTCTAAACTCACTAACCACCAGACGTCCCCCGTCAAGATGCAGACTCCTTTTCCTGAACACCGCCATTTTTTTTTTTTCTCCAGCAGTCACTCATAGTCTGACTGAAACACTCCTCATTATATAACACATCTCATATATTTCCACACCCCCTCACCACATTAACCACGCCCATCAACCCTCCTCTAGAATAATAGCCACATTCTAATGTAAATAACAAAGTCACGCCTCTTCCTTTTCCCCACACCCCCTCACCACTCCCCCTCCCAAATGATGTCATCTGATGTGTCAACTCATCAATCATATTTTGACAGTTAGTTTCTGACGATTATTTGTAATGATTAAATTTATATGACGTCATCACATTTTGACATTTTGTTTCTCTAAGTTTCTCTCTTGTATAATTTATTTTCCTCGTAGGATTACACATTTTTCTACTTAATTCTTGTAGAATAAGTGAGTGAGGACATTTTTTCTAATTTTTGCTGTTTTGTTTTCGGTGTGTTTTATCTGCCCTCGTGTTGAGAAAAATGTTGGTGTTGCCAGGTAGCAGCATTTTAGCTGAGTTCAATAAGTGATTCAATGTGAACAAAGGATGTTGCTTCTAAATATGTTGTCGAAAATGTGCTTTTGTTTTGGATGGATTCATTTTCTCCTGATTGTGTTAGCTCCTGAACTGCAAATAGTACGAGCCTTAGTTTGTAAATTGGTGTTTTGTGGATTGTTTGGGATCATGTGAACATCGATTATGATCACCATTCATGAAAGCAACCCAATTAACACAGAGTGGTGATCTTTCAGCACCGGCGTCTTTGACGGAGCAACCGGATCACCCAGCCGAGACCATCCCATCACTTCTGACAAATGAATGTTTGCCTGTAAATGCATGCAGAACTCTGGAGTAAACCTGTCAAGAGATCAGGTAAAAACGTTACAAGATGAAGGGTTGTTAAAATGTTCAGAAATGATGAATGCATTTCTGCAGTCTTACTAAAGCGATATAGCTCCATACAATCCTCGTCGTAGGGGTAGTATTTTTGCCATCTTGCATGTGTCCTGTTCTTGTAATACGGCTTCACATCAAACTGGGAACCATCCGTCCATTTCCACACATCGTTCTGAAAAATAAAGAGCAGTGCTGAGCATTTGTCTTGTGAGCTACTTTTCCAAGATGAAAAATGGAATCTTCATTGAGGATTTCAGCCCAAACTAACATGGACGTACATGTTGGTATGTCCAATACACACGTTATATTAACAGCATGTCTTGGTCAACCTGTGGTCATTCATCACCCACCTCTTTGTGGCCCCCAATCCAAGCACCATACCGAGTAATCAATCCCTGGAAGAGCCCAGTCGTGGCATGGCTGTGAGCTGAGGCCAAGTGTCCGCCCTGAGCTACGCAGTGCTTCTGAAAAAGCAACAGAGGACGGCATAGACTGGCATGAACCATGGCTGTAGGCAACCGCTGATGAGCTCCACTAGATGGCGGTAGCTGTGTTGGAAGTAACATACAGCATCTTTATCCAGCTCTGCATGCGCTTTCAAATGGAATGCATGTTACGCTTGAGTTTGAGATGAAAGGTGAGGAGATGAGTGGTTTGGGGGTGAGTACAGAAGCCCATCAGGTTGTGAGGTCTGGCATGGCTACTATGAATGATACTATGGAAGTGGCAGTGTGTGTGCAGTTGAGTGCTTGATGAATCTTGGTGTTCCCAGCGTCAGGGAATGACGTGGGGATGATCCACTGGAGTTGGACAGCTGTGGTGCCATGTCATGTCCCCACCCCAGAAGAAAGGGCCTCTACTTTCTGTACACTAGCGCAATCGAATGCTAAGATTTCTATTTGGACTATTCTTCCATTTGTGACTTTTAGATCAGTCTGCTGCTACTGTTTCCCATTCAAAGCATGCAGTAAATGCTTTTGCTTCAAGGCTACATTGCATATTAAAATGATACGTGTGTGCGTGCGTGCTGTAACAGTGTGGATGTATAAAAATGAGTGCTAAAAGCAAATATTTTTGCAGGTTTTAATTTGAAGGATTATCAAGGCTGACATACCTCAGCATCATGCCATGTCTTGTCGTCACTCTCATACAGGAAACAGCGATTGTCATGGCTAATCCATGGTGAAGGGCAAACTGAAGATGAAAGATGAAGAAAAGGTATCAAACAACAGGAACATTATTTTTCTTAGACTTAAATTGATTGGCATGCTAACCTTTATGGACCAGCTGAGGCTGTGAATGTAAAACAAAACAATGATTATTCAACTGCAGCTCATCTTCTGCTTTACTTGATTTCAGTGTCAGTGATAGCCCACATTTGTGAAGGCTAACATCCTAGCAACCTTTTTGGACATGCTCAATTGACAACGCTCTTCACTTCCGTCTTATACTTTATTTCCTGAAAACTAACAGAACTTTTACGCAACCTCATTTGCAAAAATGCCAACTTTTGAATATTTTAGCTTGATGCTACTAAAATGATGTTACTTTTCATCAGGATGACATTATTCTCATAAAATAACTAGATTAGATTGCAACTTTGACCTCTTCATGTGCCACAGTGTGGAAAAGGCCCCCAGGCTGCACTTTGGACACCCTTGTGTCAGTCGGTACATCGTTTTGTCTCACATACCCATCTGCTGAAGGCGGCTTCTCATTTTAGCTGTTTTTAGCTGAATTCTACAAGATCAGTTGTTTTTACCTCGTTCACTAATCCTGCACTGTTCTGGCTGGTCATTGGTTCTGGCTGATCCTGCACGTTAGGTTCTGGCTGATCCTGCCCGTTAGGTTCTGGCTGATCCTGCACATTTGGTTCTGGCTGATCCTGCACGTTTGGTTCTGGCTGATCCTGCCCGTTAGGTTCTGGCTGATCCTGCACGTTTGGTTCTGGCTGATCCTGCACGTTTGGTTATGGCTGATCCTGCACGTTAGGTTCTGGCTGACCCTGCACGTTAGGTTTTGGCTGATCCTGCACCTTAGGTTCTGGCTGATCCTGCACATTAGGTTTTGGCTGATCCTGCACGTTTGGTTCTGGCTGATCCTGCACGTTTGGTTCTGGCTGATCCTGCACCTTAGGTTCTGACTGATCCTGCACCTTAGGTTCTGGCTGATCCTGCACGTTTGGTTCTGGCTGATCCTGCACCTTAGGTTCTGGCTGATCCTGCACGTTTGGTTCTGGCTGATCCTGCACGTTAGGTTCTGACTGATCCTGCACGTTTGGTTCTGGCTGATCCTGCACGTTTGGTTCTGGCTGATCCTGCACCTTAGGTTCTGGCTGATCCTGCGCATTTGGTTCTGGCTGATCCTGCACGTTAGGTTCTGACTGATCCTGCACGTTATGTTCTGGCTGATCCTGCACGTTTGGTTGTGGCTGATCCTGCACGTTAGGTTCTGGCTGATCGTGCACGTTAGGTTCTGGCTGATCCTGCACGTTTGGTTCTGGCTGATCCTACTCGTTTGGTTCTGGCTGATCCTGCACGTTTGGTTCTGGCTGATCCTGCACGTTTGGTTCTGGCTGATCCTGCACCTTAGGTTCTGGCTGATCCTGCTCGTTTGGTTCTGGCTGTTCCTGCACGTTAGGTTCTGGCTGATCCTGCTCGTTTGGTTCTGGCTGATCCTGCACGTTAGGTTCTGGCTGATCCTGCTCGTTAGGTTCTGGCTGATCCTGCATGTTAGGTTCTGGCTGATCCTGCACGTTAGGCGGTGCCAATGGCATGAAGGTGAAGATGCAGGTGAGTCCAATGATCAAGACCAAGAGGATGATGGCCACCGGGATGGTAAAGGTCTTTGGAGGCATCTTGCACGGTATGTCTAGCGTGCTTTGCTTGTTGCGAGTCTGCCTGTACCTGAGAAGAGGGAAGAGGACACTTGATCAACAACTCCACTAGCTTCTATTTTCTATTTATTTACAGGAGCCTGTCAGGTTAGCTTGTTCAATCCATTCTGTATTCATAATTTAAATACAGGTTGCCATTGAATACGCATTTCCCCTTTACTGTTCCTCACATGCTGCAGCCTGAGTAATATGTGTATACGTCTGTGTAGGCTCTCAGTCGTACAGGAGTTGTCCATCGAGGAAAAGGCTTCTTGAGACGTCATCTGTACTTCTGTGTAGAAGGTGTCGGACGTTTCGCTCCTCATCCGAAGAGCTTCGTCAGCAAACTAATAAGTGCTGGTAGCTTAGGCCTTAAATACAGTAAGAGTGGGCGGAATTGGTGTGCCAACACCCTCCTCCTATTGGTTCGTTACACTAAGCCTGCATTCCTCATCTTTACAGTGGTATAATCCTATCCTGTTATTCACACCTACGATAAAAGGGAAGTGTCGCTCCCTGAATTGGGTATGAACGACTCTGATACTGGCTTGTTAGCATCTATTGTTCTGGCTCGGCCCTGCCTTCACCTCATTTGCAAGACTAAGAGCTGTGGGTTTTGGTCTCAGTAACCTGCTGAACACAGGGTCCAAATTGAACCTCAAACCACCATTCCGATTCAATGATGGGTTCTGTTGTTTGACAAAAATAGCTTCCTTTACTCCTCTTTCAAACCATCTGTTTTCTTTGGCCAAAATCTTTACCTCGCTGTCCTGAAAAGAGTGATTGGTAGCTTTCAGGTGTAGATGTACTGCTGATTGAGGACCACTAGCATTGTCCCTGCGATGTTGATAAAGCCTTTTTTGGAGCATTTGCTTAGTTTCCCCAATGTAGTGCTCTTTGCATTCCTCATCTTTACAGTGGATGGAATAGACCACATTGCTCTGTTTCTGGTTTGGAGCCTTGTCTTTAGGATGCACTAATTTTTGTCTCAGGGTATTTACTGGTTTGAAATAGGTAGGAATTTTGTGTTGCCATAAGATCCTCTGGAGTTTTTCGGAGACCCCCGCTACATAAGGGACTACCACTCCTCTCCTTTTAGCTTCTGTGGGCTTTTGGGTTTCTTTCCCTACTCTCTTCTTTTGACATTTGTTAAAAGCCCACCGTGGGTACCCACAGGTTGAGAGCGCTCTCTGGACATGTTGTGTCTCCTTTTTCTTTCCCTCAGCACTAGTTGGTATTTGTTCCGCTCTATGTTGGAGGGTCCTAATAACCCCTAGTTTATGTTGTAGTGGATGGTTTGATTCAAAAAGCAGGTATTGGTCAGTGTGTGTGGCCTTTCTAAAGACCTCTGTAAGTAGCTGTCTGTCCTTTCCTATAATTACCTTGCAGTCTAAGAAGGCTAGTTGGTTTTCTTTAGTGTCCTCGCGAGTAAATTTGATATTGGTGTCCACCGCATTGATGTGATCTGTGAAAGACTGAATTTCTTGTTTTTTGATTATGACAAAGGTGTCATCCACGTATCTAAACCAGTGCCTTGGTTTTGTCCCTGAGAAGGATGTGAGAGCCTGTTTCTCCATCTCTTCCATGTACAGATTCGCCACTATGGGTGAGACTGGTGAGCCCATAGCACAACCATGAATTTGTTTGTAGAATTTCCCTCTAAACTGAAAATATGTGGTGTTAAGGCAAATTTCCAGTAATTGGCAGATGTGGTCAGCACTAAGTTTTGTTCTCCGATGCAGAGTTGAGTCCTCGAGCAGTCTCTTCCTCACCACCGAGACTGCTGCTGAGGTGGGGACAGATGTGAAAAGTGAAGTCACATCATAAGACACCAAAGTTTCCTCTGGCTCCAATCTGAGGTCTTTGATGCTCGCCACAAACCCTTTTGTGTTCTCTATATGATGATCAGTGTTGCCTACCAATGGGGATAAGGTTATATGAAGCACCATAGCAAAACCAAAGAAAGGCATAAAGGAAAATTCCAGAAACTTCTATTGGAAAATCGACCACAGCTTGTCGTAAACACTAAGGATGGGGGGAATCAGACCAATACTAAAGAAAATTGGATCAAAAATCTGTCAGACAGAAGCCTCTCGGAGACAGAGAAGGCAGTATTAACCAAGGGTCTCAACTTCTCAGTGACTCCTAAAACGATACCCACAGTAGACTATATCACAGCAGCTGAATCGGCCATCAGGAACAATAACCTTTCTAGAACAGAGGCAGGGGACCTTCGTCTGAGAATATCGGCCCTTCTCAGTAGTGCCAAACCACCACCGTCCAATATCACGTTAGGTGAGAGGAAAGCATTAGCGGCTCTGCAGAAAGATGAGAGCATCACCATCTTACCAGCTGATAAGGGCAGATGCACAGTGGTTCTCAACACATTGGACTACGAAGAAAAAATAACAAGTCTAATTAGTGATGCCAACACATATGAGCAACTTAAAAGGGACCCATCCAGCAGGTATAAGAAAGAAATCATACACTGTCTCCAAAAGTTAGAGAAGGAAGAACTAATTGACAGACAGATGTATCATAGGTTATACCCTGGGGAGGCTACACCATGTATCTATGGCCTTCCAAAAATCCACAAGGAAGGGTTTCCCCTCAGACCCATTGTCTGTAGCATTGACTCTACCACGTACAATGTAGCGAAATATGTAAAAACAGTCTTATCCCCATTGGTAGGCAACACTGATCATCATATAGAGAACACAAAAGGGTTTGTGGCGAGCATCAAAGACCTCAGATTGGAGCCAGAGGAAACTTTGGTGTCTTATGATGTGACTTCACTTTTCACATCTGTCCCCACCTCAGCAGCAGTCTCGGTGGTGAGGAAGAGACTGCTCGAGGACTCAACTCTGCATCGGAGAACAAAACTTAGTGCTGACCACATCTGCCAATTACTGGAAATTTGCCTTAACACCACATATTTTCAGTTTAGAGGGAAATTCTACAAACAAATTCATGGTTGTGCTATGGGCTCACCAGTCTCACCCATAGTGGCGAATCTGTACATGGAAGAGATGGAGAAACAGGCTCTCACATCCTTCTCAGGGACAAAACCAAGGCACTGGTTTAGATACGTGGATGACACCTTTGTCATAATCAAAAAACAAGAAATTCAGTCTTTCACAGATCACATCAATGCGGTGGACACCAATATCAAATTTACTCGCGAGGACACTAAAGAAAACCAACTAGCCTTCTTAGACTGCAAGGTAATTATAGGAAAGGACAGACAGCTACTTACAGAGGTCTTTAGAAAGGCCACACACACTGACCAATACCTGCTTTTTGAATCAAACCATCCACTACAACATAAACTAGGGGTTATTAGGACCCTCCAACATAGAGCGGAACAAATACCAACTAGTGCTGAGGGAAAGAAAAAGGAGACACAACATGTCCAGAGAGCGCTCTCAACCTGTGGGTACCCACGGTGGGCTTTTAACAAATGTCAAAAGAAGAGAGTAGGGAAAGAAACCCAAAAGCCCACAGAAGCTAAAAGGAGAGGAGTGGTAGTCCCTTATGTAGCGGGGGTCTCCGAAAAACTCCAGAGGATCTTATGGCAACACAAAATTCCTACCTATTTCAAACCAGTAAATACCCTGAGACAAAAATTAGTGCATCCTAAAGACAAGGCTCCAAACCAGAAACAGAGCAATGTGGTCTATTCCATCCACTGTAAAGATGAGGAATGCAAAGAGCACTACATTGGGGAAACTAAGCAAATGCTCCAAAAAAGGCTTTATCAACATCGCAGGGACAATGCTAGTGGTCCTCAATCAGCAGTACATCTACACCTGAAAGCTACCAATCACTCTTTTCAGGACAGCGAGGTAAAGATTTTGGCCAAAGAAAACAGATGGTTTGAAAGAGGAGTAAAGGAAGCTATTTTTGTCAAACAACAGAACCCATCATTGAATCGGAATGGTGGTTTGAGGTTCAATTTGGACCCTGTGTTCAGCAGGTTACTGAGACCAAAACCCACAGCTCTTAGTCTTGCAAATGAGGTGAAGGCAGGGCCGAGCCAGAACAATAGATGCTAACAAGCCAGTATCAGAGTCGTTCATACCCAATTCAGGGAGCGACACTTCCCTTTTATCGTAGGTGTGAATAACAGGATAGGATTATACCACTGTAAAGATGAGGAATGCAGGCTTAGTGTAACGAACCAATAGGAGGAGGGTGTTGGCACACCAATTCCGCCCACTCTTACTGTATTTAAGGCCTAAGCTACCAGCACTTATTAGTTTGCTGACGAAGCTCTTCGGATGAGGAGCGAAACGTCCGACACCTTCTACACAGAAGTACAGATGACGTCTCAAGAAGCCTTTTCCTTAATATGTGTATATATATATATATACACACATATATATATATATATATATATATATATATATATATATATATATATATATATATATATATATATATATATATATACACACAGTATATGTATATATATATAATTTATTTCAAGAAAAAAGTGGACCTCAGCTTTGTTT
Source organism: Dunckerocampus dactyliophorus (assembly GCF_027744805.1). NCBI lineage: Eukaryota > Metazoa > Chordata > Actinopteri > Syngnathiformes > Syngnathidae > Dunckerocampus > Dunckerocampus dactyliophorus. Next base: position 39,746,726 of record NC_072821.1, read on the forward strand.
TTTTAAAATTTCCACTTTCCACTTCCAACTTTTGTCTTAAATAATCATCAGAACTTTTCTTCTCAAAATATTATCATTTTATTCCCATAATATTTGGACTTTATTTTCCTAATATTCAAATTTAAAAAAAATCAGCTGTGTGCCGCAAATGGCCCCCGGGCCGCACTTTGGACACCACTGTTTGAAGCCCAGGGTGGGTGCCAGTCATATGGTTCAAATCCTTGTTTCGTTTTACTTGTTTGACAGTTAAGGCCATTTTACTTCCTTAACATGCTAGTGCTTTTATTTTGTCAAGCGCTAAAATTGGACTAAAACTGTCCCATGTAGAAATGACTAACATGTGCTCCAAAAGACTAAGACTTCCAGCTAAAAACAACACTGCTAGTCAATTGGCTGAAACGTGATTGTGGACTCAATGGGGCACTCCATCCTCCAGATGACCCCCAGTAGCCCCCACTTCAGTTGCCTTTTTCTAGCTCCTGTTTCATCACTTTGAAATTATTTCAAATCAAAAAATGCACTCATTCAGCATACAAGCCTCGTCCCCAAAGTGCTGTAGGACAGGGGTGTCCAACAGGCGGCCTGTGTGCCACTGACCAATCAGCAGCAATCTTACAAGAATAAAGTCAGAAGAGAATAAAGTTTCACTTTGTGGCCCTGGCTGGAAAAGGTTTGGCCAGCCCTGCTTTAGAAGTAATAATAGTTCTTACCTACCAGTTGGCTATCAGGTCAGGATTCTTCCAGTCGCCTGTGCAGCGTCTTCGACAAGTGCAGCCTGCAACGATAGCCGCTTTAAAGCAACATGTCACAGGATAATAAACACGTCATCAGGGTGGGGGTCATGGTTCTTATTCATGAACATGACTCATAGGACATTGTTTCCATGTCATTCTGGACATCACACATTCATTACAGTTCAGTTGCACTGTGGACCCCTGTTGCTTTGGAAATAAACACCTGATCCAGCAATACCATTTCAACAAGAGAAACACTGACATTTTAGTTCCATCCATCTTCTATGCCGCTTATCCTCACTAGGTGCGTGGGGGCATGCTGGAGCCTATCCCAGCTGACTTCGGGCGACAGACGGGGGACACCCTGGACTGGTGTCCAGCCAATGGCAGGGCACATATAGATCAAAGATGGCGCCCTCCGTGGCAGACGTCTCTGTGACACTATCCCGTGTTTTTCTATTTTTTGCTATTTTATTGTTCATTTTGGACATTCAACACACTCACGCAGTACATTACAACAGAGAGACACTTTTGAACATCGGCAGGGTTCACCATGAACTTTCATTTAGCCTCTCAGACTTTGCCTTTCTTCTGCGCCGGGAGACCGCAGCAGCCTGCGGGCCTGGTGAGCTGAATACCCGGCGAGCAAAGCATCCGAGACGTAAACGAGGCAAGCGGGCCGGCCTGCATGCTAGGCTAAAAGCTAGAGCGACTAGGCCACCGCTACCAAGCCTGCTGCTAGTCAACATTTGCTCTCTTGAAAATAAGATGGACGAACTAAGAGCAAGGATTACAGCTCAACGTGAGATCAGGGAATGCTGTGTCCTCACCTTCACAGAAACCTGGCTGATGGAGGATATACCGGACTCGGCGATCCAGTTGGAAACATTTGCTGCTTACCGGGGAGATCGGACTTTAGCGTCTGGTAAACACAGAGGTGGCGGCGTCTGTGTTTACGTAAACAAACTGTGGTGCACAGACGTACAGACGATGGAAAAGCACTGCTCGCAGGACATTGAGCTGCTGATGGTGAAATGCAGACCTTTTTATTTGCCTCGTGAGTTTAGCGCTGTGTATTTAACTGCTGTTTACATCCCACCACGAGCTAACACTGCTCATGCACTAGGCCTCCTGCATGACATCATTGATAAACACGAGACCAAACACCCAGACGCTGTATTCATTATATCTGGCGATTTCAACCACTGTAACCTCAGGACTGTCCTCCCTAAATATTACCAGCATGTGAGCTTTCCCACAAGGGAAAATAACATCCTGGACCAAGTCTACAGTACATGAAAGGTGCTTTGAAGGCTGTTCCAAGACCCCACTTTGGAAAGGCTGACCACATCTCTATATTCCTTTATCCAACATACAGACAACTTCTTAAACAAGCTCCCCCTGTAAGTACAGCAGTTAACGTGTGGAATGAAGAAACTGATCAAGTACTTCAGGACTGCTTTGGCTGCACAAACTGGGATGTGTTTGCAGCGGGGAGGGAAGATTGTACTGTTGATTTGGATGAATATGCTTCTGCTGTTACTGGCTACATTAGCACATGCATAGAGACTGTTAGCACCACCAAGTATTACAGAAAATACCCTAACCAAAAACAGTGGATGAACTGTGATGTAAGGGCTAAGCTACGTGCTCGTTGGACTGCATTTGTCATGGGCACCGCTGAGGACTACAAAAAGGCCAGATATGACCTGAGGAGGTCCATACGAGAGGCCAAAAGACAGTACAGACAGAAGCTGGAGGGCTACTATTCCACCTCAGACCCTCGGCGCATGTGGGCGGGGCTCCAGCACATCACAGACTATCGACAGCGGAGTAGCGTAGCCACGTCCAGCCAAACCACACTTCCAGATGAGCTGAATGAGTTCAATGCCCGCTTTGACACCCAAACTCCTGATGAGCAGAGAGGGTGGCTGGACTTGGGGAGCACACAGGACTCACCTCTCATGGTGACATCAGCTGATGTGCGCAGGGTTCTGAACAAAACAAACCCACGAAAAGCAGCAGGCCCAGACAACATCTCAGGACGTGCACTTCGGGTTTGCTCATCAGAGCTAGCTGATGTGCTTGCTGACATATTTAACCTGCCGCTTGCACAAGCATCTGTACCGACCTGCTTTAAGTCCACCACCATAGTGCCCGTAGCCAAGAAGAGCAACGTGACCTGCTTGAATGACTATCGCGCTATAGCACTCACTCCTATTGTTATAAAGTGCTTTGAAAGAATAGTCATGACCCACATCAAAAAGAGCATCCCGGCCACTGTGGACCCTCTACAGTTTGCATATCGCCAGAACCGGTCCACGGATGATGCAGTCAACACTGCCATCCACACAGCCCTTTCTCACCTACAGGGCCAGGACACATATGTCAGAATGCTATTTATAGACTATAGCTCTGCTTTTAATACAGTCAGCCCCTACAATCTCACAGATAAGCTCGTCACACTTGGCCTGTCTCCCTCCCTCTGTAACTGGGTGTTTAACTTTCTAACAGGCAGGCCCCAGTCAGTCAGAGCCCACAATCGCACATCCAGCTCAAGAATTGTGAGCACTGGGACCCCACAGGGGTGTGTGCTGAGTCCTCTCCTCCACATGCTCTTCACCTACGATTGCGTGGCCTCCCAGAACAACACCAGCATCATTAAATTTGCAGGTGACAATACAGTCATCGGACTGATCACTGGTGGTGTTGAAACATCATACAGAAGAGAGGTGGAGGACCTCATAGCTTGGTGTCGTGATAACAATCTCCTTCTCAATACAGATAAGACTAAAGAGATGATCATTGACCCAAGAACAAGGGAAAAGGAGCCGCATAGACCCCTGTTTATTGATGAGACTGAGGTGGAGAGGGTGAAAACCTTCAAGTTCCTTGGCACACACATCAGCGAGGACCTCACCTGGTCTCACAACACCCAACAAATTATGAAAAAGTCCCAAAGGAGACTGTACTTCCTGAGAAGACTGAGGAAATTTGGCATGTCCACGACAATCCTGAGTTGCTTCTACAGATGCACCATTGAAAGTGTCCTTACCGCCTCCATCACTGTTTGGTACGGTAACTGTACAACACGTGATAGGAAGGCATCCAGCGGGTGATCAAGACCTCACAGAACATTGTTGGGGCAGCCCTCCCCTCACTGCAAGACATTTATAAAACTAGAGTCCTACGAAGAACACACAACCTCATCAAGGACAGCACACATCCACAACACTCATTATTCACACTCCTACCGTCAGGCAGACGCTACAGGAGTTTGAAGTCCAGCACCACAAGGCTGGCAAACAGCTTTTATCCACAGGCCATCAGGCTTCTCAACGAAGCACTCACACACGCCGCACGCAACACAAGCACACACTCATAGCACTTTATTTATTCATTACTTATTGATTTGTATATTTATTTGTATGAATGTCTCTTCTTTTTGTTGCTGCTTAATTTATTGGTATATATGTTTATGTTTATGTTCTTATTCTTTCTTGTGTTTTCTTTCTTTTCTTGGGAGAATGAACAGAATAAGATTTTCATTGCATGGTATTACTGCTTTTTTACCATGCACATGACAATAAAACTCTCTTGAATCTTGAATCTTGAATTGTGAAGCCGAATTCAGAGCCGCTATCTAGCCAGACGCCCTCTGGCGGAGACATGCAGGAGTTGCAGTCAAAGTTTTGAAAATATGCCCGGCGGGTCATGGGTATAACGCCGCCGGATTGGAGCTCCACGCAGCTCGGCCTACGTTCCTGCCGTTCCCTTTGCTTGTGTCACGCTTGCGTGGAGGGCAGGGGCGGGTGTAAAGTCTGTGGAGAGCTGCTGTCCACTTTTTAAAGGCGCTTTGAGGGTCCAGCCGCCTCGGCTTGCACTTCCGCGGGCTCCGGCCCGACGGGCGCCGCGGCCCTCCCCGTCCGAGGAGATGCGCGGCGGCACGGCGGGCTCCGCGGGCTCCGCGCCGCGTCCCCGGCACTTCACCCCCTTGTCACGATCTTGGCTTTTGAGGCGAAGCCGGCCGCCCTCTGCTGCCCGGGAGGGAGGGCGCGCCCACCCCTGGGCTCCACGCACTCTACAACCGCTACTCGGCTCCAGGAAAAATGACAAAGTGTCAAGGGAGCAAGGCAGGAAAGCAGGCCGAGCTGCGTGGAGCCGAGTAGCGGTTGTAGAGTCTCCAGGCAGCTCGGCCTGCGTTCCTGCCTTGCACCCTTGACACTTTGTCATTTTTCCAGCCTTTTTCTCATTTCATCCAGCGCAACAGCGGATCTTACAGACTTTACAGCCACCCCTGGGCTCCACGCAGCTCGGTGACAGAGTCCTAACGGGCCGAGGTGGAAGTGCAAGCCAAGGCGTCTGGAGCCTCAAAGCGGCTTTAAAAAGCGTGCAGAGCCGCTGCCCCTGCCCTCCACGCAGCTCGGCCTGCGTTGGTCGGGAGTGGGTAATTTGCGCGCCTGCTGCCTTCCTTGGATGTGGTAGCCATTTCTCAGGCTCCCTCTCCGGAATCGAACCCTGCTTTCCCGTTACCCGTGGTCACCATGGTAGGCACACAAAGCCCGGGGGGGCCGCGCGCCGCGCCCCTTAAAGCCGCTTTGATGCTCCAGACGCCTCGGCCAGTTTTTAGAAACACTGACCTCCAGCGTTAAGACCGAGAAAAGCACCATTTTGATGCCGCTTTTAGCGCACTGAAACACGGACTCCAGCTGAGCCGGGCCGCTGAGCCCGGTTGTCAAAAAAAAAAAAAAATTCCCACAAAGTGCTTGACAGGTCTGTGAGCGAATGCTGAACGGAGCGAGGGAGGCGGAAGGGGACGGCGCCGCGCCGCAGACACCTCGGAGGTACGCCCGTGACACACCGGACGAAGAGGCTCTGGGGGGAACCGTAACAGGGTCGCGGGACGGAGGCGGCCGGAGCCGCACGCCGCGTGCCGTAGATGGATCTCGGGATCGAGCTGACGGTCCGCCGCGAGGCGAGCCACAGTCTGTCCCAGCCCCTGCCTCTCGGCGCCCCCTCGATGCTCTTAGCTGAGTAATCCAACGCTTGGTGAATGGAATGAGTACACTTTAAATCCTTTCGCGAGGATCCATTGGAGGGCAAGTCTGTTGCCAGCAGCCGCGGAGCGCAGCAGCGGCTCTCACAGACTTTACACACGCCCCTGGGCTCCACGCAGCTCGGCCTGCGTTCCTGCCTTGCTTCCTTGCGCTGTTGCCCCGGAGAAATGGAGAAAAAGTCTGAAAAATGACAAAGTCCTCACGGGTCGATGTGGAAGTGCATGCGAGTCCGCGCTCAGAGACACGGAGGTCCACCGGCAGCCGCGCCCGCTGACGCGCGGGGCCCGGCGAGGCGCCCCCCGACCCGCGGGCGGGAAGGGGGGTACGGAGAGGAGCGGGAGCTCGATAGACGCCGAGGAGGCGGGAACGGAGCGAGGGAGGCGGGAGGGGACGGCGCCGCGCCCCGACCGGCCGCGCTCGCACACACCCCAACCCCCTGAGCCCACACTGACCTAGCGGTAAACCAGACCCGCCTTTGGAGAGCCCCCGCCGGCCGGCCGTGGTGCCGGTGTTCGGGCGGACGGCTCCTCCAGCCTGCGGGTTGAGATCGTTTCGGCCCCAAGGCCTCTAGTCATTCGCTTTACCAGATAAAGCTGGGACTGCTGCATTCCCAAACAACCCGACTCCGAGAAGACCGAGCCCCGGCGCGCCGGGGGCCGCTACCGGCCTCACACCGTCCACGGGCAGAGCCTCCATCAGAAGGACTCGGGCCCCCGCGGAAGTGCAAGCCGAGGCGGCTGGACCCTCAAAGCGCCTTTAAAAAGCGTGCAGAGCCGCTGTTGCGCCGGAGAAATAGAGAAAAAGTCTTAAAAAATGACAAAGGCCTCACGGGTCGATGTGGAAGTGCATGCCGAGGTGGCTGGAAACGAAAAAGCGGCTTTAAAAAGCGTGCAGAGCCGCTGCTGCGCTGGATGAAATGAGAAAAGAGGAGGAAAAATGACAAAGTGTCAAGGGAGCAAGGCAGGAACGCAGGCCGAGCTTCCTGGAGCGCAGGAGCGTTTCTAAAGTCTGTGAGAGCCGCGCGCAGTCCGCCCGGGGGATTCAACTCGGCGGGCCAGGGCGGGCTGCCCGGCGCGTCGCTTGCATTTCCTCCGCTGGCGGTGCGCCGCGACCGGCTCTGGGTCGGCTTGGAAAGGCTTGGGACGAAGGTGGCGCGCGGCCTCGGGCCGGCGGGCCGGGGGCTCCCCTCCGCCGGCGACCGCCGCGCGCTCTACAGCGCTCCCCCGCCCGGACCTCGCCGTTTCCCCCCGGGGCCGAGTGCTCGCTACCCCCCCCCCCTCTTGCCCCCGGCGCGGCTGTCGACCGGGGCGGACTGTCCTCAGTGCGCCCCAACCGCGTCGCGCCGCCCAGGGCGGGGACCGGCCCATGTACACCGGGCGTCACGGGTCAGCGGCGATGCCGGCTACCCACCAGGACCGTGGCCGACCCCGGCGGAACGCAGGCCGAGCTGCGTGGAGCCCAGGGGTGGCTGTAAAGTCTGTGGAGAGCCTAGACGCCGACCGCAGGGGGGCCCCGTAGCTAGTTAGCAAGCCGGAGTCTCGTTCGTTATCGGAATTCACGCAGCTCGGCCTGCGTTCCTGCCTTGCTCCCTTGACACTTTGTCATTTTTCCAGCCTTTTTCTCATTTCATCCAGCGCAACAGCGGCTCTGCACGCTTTTTATAGCGGCTTTGAGGCTCCTGCCGCCTCAGCCTGCACTTCCAGTGTCAAATGAATGGGAGTGAATGGCGAGAAAAGTGTTGCGCAGCAGCGGCTCTCCACAGACTTTACAGCCACCCCTGGGCTCCACGCAGCTCGGCCTGCGCTGGATGAAATGAGAAAAGAGGAGGAAAAATGACAAAGTGTCAAGGGAGCAAGGCAGGAACGCAGGCCGAGCTGCGTGGAGCCCAGGGGTGGCTGTAAAGTCTGTGAGAGCCGCTGCTGCGCTGGATGAAATGAGAAAAGAGGAGGAAAAATGACAAAGTGTCAAGGGAGCAAGGCAGGAACGCAGGCCGAGCTGCGTGGAGCCGAGTAGAGGCCTCCACGGCGACCCGGTGCAAGGCGGGGGGGGGGCCGCGCGCCGCGCCCCTGACTGTCTCTCTTCCCCACGTCCCCCCCCCCCCCCCCGACGCGTGTCGGATTGAAAAGGAGCCCAGCTCTCATTGGAAGGCAAGCTGAGGCTCCGGCGCGGTCAGCGCTTCACTAAGCGTTCATAGCGACGTCGCTTTTTAAACCTTCGATGTCGGCTCTTCCTATCATTGTGAAGCAGAATTCAGAGCCGCTATCTAGCCAGACGCCCTCTGGCGGAGACACGCAGGAGTTGCAGTCAAAGTTTTGAAAATATGCCCGGCGGGTCATGGGTATAACGCCGCCGGATTGGAGCTCCACGCAGCTCGGCCTACGTTCCTGCCGTTCCCTTTGCTTGTGTCACGCTTGGAGCAAGGCAGGAACGCAGGCCGAGCTGCGTGGAGGGTAGGGGCGGGTGTAACTTTTTTCATTTCATCCAGCGCAGCAGCGGCCACACGAGATTGAGCAATAACAGGTCTGTGATGCCCTTAGATGTCCGGGGCTGCACGCGTGCCACACTGAGCGGACCAGCATGTCCTCCTTCGCCGACAGGCGTAGGTAACCCTGTCAACCCCGCTCGTGACAGGAGAGCTCCCCTGGGCAGGGCGCGGCGGGTCCTCCCGCCCGCGTCCGGTTGCCCTGGTGGAGCGGTCCTGACGTGCAAATCGGTCGTACGACCTGGGTATATGGGCGAAAGACTAATCGCACCATCTAGTAGCTGGTTCCCTTCGATGTTTCCCTCAGGACGCTGCCCGGCGGGTCATGGGTATAACGCCGCCGGATCGCGAGTTGGCATTGTTTATGGTCGGAACTACGACGGTATGTGATCGTCTTTGAACCTCCGACTTTCTGTCAAGGGAGCAAGGCAGAAACTTTTAGTTTCCAGCCGCCTCGGCCTGAGCAAGGCAGGAACGCAGGCCGAGCTGCGGTAACTTTTCTGACACCTCCTGCTTGAAACCCAAAATGGAGCAAGGCAGGAACGCAGGCCGAGCTGCGTGGAGCCCATCGGGCGCCTTAACCCGGCATTCGGTCCGGCGCAACAGCGGCTCTGCACGCTTTTTATAGCGGCTTTGAGGCTCCTGCCGCCTCGGCCTGCACTTCCATATCAACCCGTTAGGACACTGCCATTTATTCAGACTATTCTCGCCCATTGACTCCCATTCATGACAGAGTCCTAACGAGTCGAGGTCGAGGCGTCTGGAGCCTCAAAGCGGCTTTAAGGGGCGCGGCGCGTGGCCCCCCCG